>NW_021637644.1:0-39193 GCF_004799145.2 Neltuma alba | reverse complement strand
ATATAATATAGAGCAACAATGGCCTCGGTAGCACTAGGATACTCATCATTGTACTAAAATTTACATTATCTTAGTTTAGATTTAAGATTTGCATTTATTTCTTGATTATCTTCTTATTAAAAAATTATTTTTTAAAAAAAAAAAATTTAAATTTAAATCTTAGTTATTATATTAAATTTTAAACTGATTTGATAAGAATAAAGTGCTAATTATTGTGATCCGCACTCAAAATGATTCGAGTGGGGTCCCAAATTCGAAATGATTAGAGTGCGGTTTCAAATCCGAAGGGCCACGCCAGCGACGGAATTAATCATGCAACATTGCAGCCTATTATTGCTGTAAAACGACAAAACTTATTATGTGAGTACAAATTGTTTTTGTTTTTTAAGGTAACGTGATGCGAAATTGTGATTTTCAAAAATAAAATAAAATTCAAATGTACAGTTGAGAGCTTAAGATGGTAACATTTTCATTTTTTTTCCTTCATTTTTTTGTTTCGTAATGTAAAGTAAAAGAAAATTGTTTCTCATTATTTAAATTTTTGTTTAAAAATTGTGATTTATTGATAAATTTAAACAGAGTTTAGGACAATATGAGTATCAACAATCTTAAGACATTATAAAAATACGTGGCACAGATTTCATGGTCCACATAATCTGATGTCCAATGAGTGGGGAAGACCACGAGAACAACGTTGTTTGTCGTTGTACTCCTTTGTGTTTTTTTTTCCAAGGAAAAAAAAGTTTAACCTCACCAAGCCTCCAAATTTAGAAAGCGCTTACAGAAGTACTTACAAATCGCCACCAACAATGTCCTCACATCGACAACGGGATTCGAACTCATAACCTTGTGGGTTATGAGACAAAGTAATAAATATCTAGACAAACTCAAAAATAAAGCTTATATTTGGATTAGACCTATTTCCAAAAATGAAACCATATATAGGACCGGAGGGAGTATTTATTAATTATAGCAGGAAATTTTGTTTCTTTTAATTTGTTATTTATACATTTTTAGTGCTTCGTATCTAATTTTGTTCCTATTGATTATAATAAAAATTAATTAACTCAGATAGTGGTTTTTTTTTTTAATATCCATCTCAATAATAGGGATAAAAGTGAAATATTTTATTTATTTATTTATTTTTTGGTATGTGAAAAACTCATATAAGTGACAAATAAAAAAGAGTCAAGTGGCATCACATAAAGATGTTAATTATAAAAATAAAATATTTCATCTATTTAATAATTTTTTTGTTATGGGAGAAACTCATACAAATAACAAATAATAAAAACTAAGAATAGCATGACATAAAGATGTTAACTGCAATTAAGGATGATGACTTTTTAACATACTACTCCTAAATATAAGACACCTTTCATAGTGTAAATTACACTATGAAAGGTGTCTTATATTTAGGACCGAAGGAGTACAAAAGAACCTAAGTCTCCAAGCGAATTTTTTAAAGAAGTTGAATGGACAGAAATTTAAATTTAAACCATAAAATATTAAAACACTTTTCTTAAATTTGTATGTCTCCATTATTATGAATGTTTTAACTTTTAAGTAAACACGAGAGGGAGTAATACATCAACCCGCGAAATCTCACATGTTTGCTATTCATTTATGTTCTTATTATAAGTTTTAAATAATTAAGTGATGGATAATGAATCATTGATAAAAATTAATTAAAAGCGATAAATGGGTTAAAAATATAATTTTATTTCTTAATATGCTTTTATAATAAATAAGAAAATGAATGAAAGGGAATATGTGGAGAAATATGATAAGAGAGAATAAATAATTAAAGGCAAAATAAAAAAAGTATTAAATGTTAAGACAAATCTCAAATTGAAATTTATAAAATAGATCACATCTCTTCTTAAATTTAAAACTTATAAATATGATTAGAAGGCAGTATTGTTCATGGAGAGTTGTAAAACCCAAAACCTTACAAGTCCCTTTTTTTTCTAGCTAAAAGGAAAAACAAAACCATTTTTTCAAAGGCAGGTTACCCGACGTGGGACCCACAGTATTCTCCCTCTAAATAATAAAGAAATAAAGTTTAATTTTGCCCTGAAAATATTCGTTCAGAAGTTGTGGGCATTTGAAAATTTTTTTAAGAACAATATTATCTCAAAAGTGTGAAAAACATAGCAACGTCATCCATCCAGTTTTAAAATGCTAATTTTGACGGTTAAATTTAACTGATATCTTGGGTGGCACACTACTATGTTCCCCCTAGTCGATTCCTTGCCTCTCTTCTGATGAACCGCCGTCGGTCCTCTCTAATATTCTTCTCACACACCCACACCATGCTTCCCTCCTCAGGCTTACCTATTAATCTCTCTCGCCCTTCTCACTTTTGATTGCTTAGAAGGAATGGCCAACGATGAACAGTAGAGGATCAGGATCTTCCATTTCGGCCGCGAGTGAAGGCATTAAATTTCTCTACTTCTATTACTTTGTGAGAAACTCACAACATCCTGAAACTCCATGTTTTTGCCCATTATTGAGAAATAAGAGCGGAGTTATCAGAAGTTCAAAACTTTAACATCATCAAATACGTAATCTCAGAATTTTTTTACGAGACTGGTTTTCAAAGAGCCATAGGCATTGGATTAGCTGCTAATGATAACATGCTTGTAATTCTTTTCCTGCCAAGACTCAAAGGATGAAATATGGGAAATAATCAGCTCGGTGAACAGCTATATCTAATGAACAAGGAAAGGAAATCAAACTGATTTTATATGCAGGGAATGGTTGATCTGTTTCAAATCTATTTTTATTTTTTCGTTTCAAAGCAGCCCCTTCCCCCACCTACCACCACAGTTACTGCCTTCCACTTCCATTCTTTCCATTTCAAATCTATTTTCAGGATTAATAGTTGCGGGGACAACATGTTATAGTACTCTCAGCATAGGCTAGTTGCTAAGCAGCCCAAGTGTTAAACACAGGTCTTAAACAAAACTCTTCTTTTCATCATAGTCCACGTCTTCCCTTTCATGTTGGTTTCATTTAAGAAACCGAGCCTACCGGTGGGGAGGGGAGAGCCAGTGGTGGAGGGGTGAGAGAGATTGATAGCTAAGCCTGAGGAGGGAAGCATGGCGTGGGTATGAAAAGATTCAAGAGTGAGAGACAACCCGCGGTGGTTCATCAGAAGAGGGGGGGAACACAAGGGATTAGGTGGAACTACTGCCACTGAAATTTAACAATAAAAATAAACACTTCAAACTGGGGGCAACGTTGCTATATTTTTTTATATTTTCAGAGTAACACTGTTGCCAAAGGAACTTTCAAATACATATACAAGCTCTCTGATTCTTAATATAAGATTTAGTTAACTAATCTAAGAAGATTAAAAAAATTAATTAAGTTAGTTATTTGTTATAAATATATGTTGTCTTTCCTAAAATATCCTTACTAATTATGTATATCAACCAGAATTACCATTTGATGAAATATTTAACATGTGTAACTATTACAAGGACTATTTTAGAAAAAATAAATAAATATGAAAGATAAAGTGAATTAAGATCTTATATTTAGGACCAAATTAAAAGTTAAACAAATTATTATAATAAAGAACAGAGTTAGTAGCTCTTAAGCGAATATTTTCAGGATAAAATTGGACCTTATCTCAATAATAAATTCTCCCCCTAATTAAGCTAAGCACTTGGTAAAGAAGGGTGAGAACAATTGAAATGGCACGATGATGGTATTCATGATGCATCATATAATATAATACTAATTAATTTTGAGAAATTTTAATTTTTATAAGTTAAACTACATGTAAATCAAATTTATAGATATTAAATATTTTAAAATCTATTAATAGTGAATGAAATTTAAAGAACCTACTTATACTTAATTTTTTAATGTGGACCTGACGGTAATTTTTCCTTTATTTAATGCCCAAATCGATGGGATACTCTTGTGGCCACGTTGCGCCTCTCATTGTGGGCTGGCATTACCTACTTGCCAAGCAAATTAAAGTCAGCATCCTGGGGACCTTCTTAGAGCTATTGACCCGACGATTTCGATGGTGGCTTTTGTAATTCTCTGTACATAATTGTTTAATATATCTCTTTTCACTCCAAAAAAAAAAAAGTTAGCATCCATACAAAGACGACAAAAACAGATTTTTTTTTTTTTCGTTCGAAAAGAAACTATCTACACGCTTCAGTAAAGGTAGCATGTTCTTCTAATCCTCTCAAGCTGTTTATCTTTGTATGCATGTCTTCATTTTAAGCTAAAATATACATTTAACCTTTTGTATTTATCTCCAGTTTCAGTTTAGTCATTTAAATTAAAAAAAAGTGTATTTTTAGTTTTTTAATTTTAATACTGTTAATCTAATTTGACGAAAGATATATGTTGACTCGGTAACTTAAAAGGTGTGTAAGTAAATGCTAACAAAGTAAAGCATGCTCTAAATTTTAATTCTTTAATATAATTATTTTCATGTAAAGCTTATTTGAATTTGTTGAGTCAACTTTTTCGTTAAATGAGATTTTCAGCATCAAGATTAAGAAACTAAAAATATACTTTTTAAAATTAAGATACTAAAATAAAATTTGGTATAAACTTATAGTACAAACGTATCTTTTAGCCTTCAATTCCTATGATACCTTAAATTTTAAGATTTCTTAAATATAGTTTACACGGTGTCTCAAAAATACTTATATATTATTATATTATATATCAATTTGTAAGTTAAGCAAATTAGTTTGAACAAAAATAATAAATATAAATATTTTAAAATAATTTAGTAATTTTTTTAAATTTTTTAAATTAGTTAATTAATTCTTATAGTAATTATAATAGGATTTAGCATTTTTTGCTTATGAACTTGCACAAACTAAACGAGTACACTTCAAAACTGACGCGCACGCATCCCTTTCAATCCAACGGCAGACTGTCAAGCTCGCAGTAATTAACCAGAGAACTTAGGTACGAAAAAATCAAAATCAAATGACTGTTCTAAAACCTATTGAAAACAAACTCATATTTTCGCGTGCATTACAAAAACATTGATGGAAGAAAAGATAATATAACTACACTGACATATGGCCTTTATTAATTAGGTAAAAAAAGAAAAAGCACGAATTTAAGGTACTGATGCCATCATCTTGTAATGGATTTTGCATGTATCTAACTAAAGCCTGGGAGATATAAGAACCTGTAATGGGCTTTTCATTACGACCGTGAATTCTTGGACCTCAGACAAATCAACATTATCATTTGCAGCCTTCCACTCGAAATTCCAAATCAGATTGGCCACAAAATACTCCAAATGAAGCATTGCCAGATTATAGCCAGGACACATCCTTCTTCCTACCCCAAATGGCATCATCTTTATCTCTTTCTTCCCTGTAATATCAAACGCTTCACTTCCCTTCCCTTCACTGTTCAAGAACCTTTCAGGCTTGAACTCCATTGGATCTTCCCACACCTTTGGGTCCCATCCCATCTCTGCAACCATGAAATTCACAGTCCCATTCTTGGGCACCAAGTAATCATTCAAAACCACGTCTTCTGAAACTGCGTGTGGCAGCACAAAGTGCCCAGGTGGATGACGCCTTAGTCCCTCCAAGATCACAGCTTTCAGATATGACATTTTGCTCAGATCTTCTTCTTTCACTTCCTGGTCGTCCCTCTCGCCCATGACCTCTCTTATTTCATCCACAAGCCTCTGTTGAATATGAGGGTACTTCACCAAATTTGCCAGAATCCATTGTAAAGCTGTCGCTGTTGTATCTGTGCCTCCATCAAGAAACTCTGAACATGCCGAAACCATTTCAGATTCCTCAAGCTTTCGCTTCTCCTCAGAAAACTCCAAATCCAACAAGGTGTCCACATAACACACTGTGATTTCACCTTCCTTGTTGTTGCTGTCCTCGTTCGATTTGCTTAACCTCTCTTCCTTGGCTTTCTTCCTCGCTCTTATCAGTGGAATTATCACATTTTCTCTGTCCGTGACCATTTGCAGAAGTTCCTCCCAACGTTTGCGGAAAAATATTCGAGTCACTGCTCTTGGCAGGAAATTTAGTGTATTCATCTTAGTGAAGCTCAAAAGCAAACGACGCAGAACATATTCGATATCTTTGATTTGCTTGTCTTCTAACCTCTCACCGAAGCACATGAAAACCAGCAAGCAGAACATAGCATACTGGATATGGTCAATCACTTTAATGGGTTTGCTTGATTCTGAGACAGACCTGAGGCGACTGAGAAGCACGTCCAAAACCCATTTACGCGCACCCGAGAAGGACCTGATCCGGGTCGGATGAGCAATCTCGGATGTGAAGTTGCGACGGAGCACTCGCCATGTTGGGCCATAGAAAGCGGAGCTGATGTTATACTGGTTACTGTTGATGATTTTAGCGGCGGGAAGGGCCTTGGGGCGGTCGGAGAAGACGGCGCCCTTTTGAACGAGGGCTTGGTGGGCGAGAGATCGATCAGCAATGAATACAGCAGGACTAGAACCAATAGGCAGAGTGACCATGGAGCCATACTTGGCGTGAAGACTTCGAAGAATGGGTTCGAGTTCTGAGAATGATTTTCCCAGAAAAACGAAGGAACCGATGAAAGGGATACGAAGAGGACCAGGAGGGAGGGGAGGGGAGGGGGAAGGAAGGAGAAGGTTGAAGAAAGCTCTGAGAAGAAGGCAGAGAGAGATAGAGACGAGGACGACGAACCAAACCTCCATGATGATTTTGAGTGAGAAAAGCTTATGAGAATTAGGAGAATAAGCGGATATATTTCGGAGGGAGAGGTGTGGATGAAGATAAAAAGATGAGGATTCAGGAAAATGAGGTTGAGATGTGTGTGGTGGTGGGTGTTGCAAGGAAGAACGCAACGATACGTGGAAACGACAAAACTTGTGGCTTCATACAGTTCCGTAAATATCTCAAACTTGCTCAACTTTTCTTTTCATTCCCATCTCCAGAATAGGATAGGTTAGAGAGTTAGAGCAAAAATTTTCAAACAAGAGGATCACTATTATCCCCTTCAACACATGCAATGTTATGGATCAAAAAGTCAACTTGTCAACTGATTAAAATACTACATCCTGTTTGATTTTCAATTTGGTTTTAAATGTAAGATCCTAATTCATTTTCACTCTGTTTGGGTCAGCGGTTGAGGACCCAGAAGTAACTTGTTTTCATGGTAAGCCGATTTAAAAAGTTAAAGGCTGTTTGGAAAAGTTTATGGGCCATCAGACTTTGAGACAAAAAACTGGATTTAAACGCACTTAACATTAAGTTGATTTGAGGTAACTTACTCATGTGAAAATTGTGCTTAGGATAGTTGGAATTGTCATATTTTTATTTTTCTCTCACTCCTCCCTCATTATTCTGTCATTATTTCATCCAAACCACTCGGCCTCAGATGCTGAAACTTATTTATGTAAATTTATTTTTTAATCATTTATCATTATTTAATAAAACTTATACTCATTTGGGTGATTTTACAAATTAAACTTACTAATTTAAATTTATTGAATTATGTAAAGTCATTTCTTTATTATTTTTCATTATCTAATAAAATTCATACCCATTTTGATACTTATACAAACTAAACTTAGTCTTATTTAATCATAATCTAAATAACTTTTTACCCAATTTAATTTTTACAAACTAACTTTTATAAAATCTAATCTAAACACAATTCACATAATCCAATTTAATTTTTACTCAATCTAACTTTTCTAAAAGTTAAATTGACAATAAGCTACTTTTCCAATCACTAATCCAAAAGGATCCATTGTCTATCATATTTATCCATTTTTTTCAAAATAGTCTTTATAGTAGTTGCATATATTAAATATTTTATCAACTAACACTTGATAAGCAAAAGTATTTTAGGAAAGACAACACCTATTTATTACAAACAACTAACTTAACTAATTTTTTTAATCTATTCAAATTAGTTAACTAGCTCTTATATCAAAGACGGGATGTAGTAGTATGTGTGTGTATATCTAGCGTATTGGTTAATGTAACTATGTAAGGGCCGGATAATGTAAAATTAAAATATGTATTCGAATATTGTTTTAAAATAAAAAAAGTAAGACAGTGATGAAAAGAGATATATTTACCGAATGAAAATATGTTTGTCCTTGTTTAATTTGATATGATTTTTTAACTTGGTGTGTATGATCTCTGCCTTTGCCTTATGCCTTCATGGTCAGTTATGGCATGCTTAGGGAGGACACCTATCAATCATAGACATGAAGCATGCTGACAAATGGAAACGTAGTAGTATTGGTTGAGGAAGAGGAAATCAAGAATATCAATGATAATTAAAGATTTTGAAAATTTTTTTTAAAGATGATATTTAGTTGGAATTATTTTTGTTTTTGAGTTAATCAGTCTTCATTTTCTATATTTTGAATACTTATTTTTCTCATCCTCAATATTCATTTTGGAATAGTAAATATGTGTGTATATATACTCATCTGGTCTTATTTACAAGTCACTTCCAACATATTCAATATAGACTAAGAAAAACCTTAAACTTCATTAACTTTCATTTAAAATTTAACAACTTTATAACTTTATTCCTATTTAATATACATTATATATTCTATTAGAATAGAATCAACACAATATTAAATAAAGAATAAAATTATATATTCATATAAAAGGTTTCTCTCTTTCTCATAAAAAAATTACTTGTCTCTCTGCCAGAGGAGTATGTATGTAGCGCAATGGTTGGATTGGACTAACCAAACGACAGAGAAAGGACATGCGGGTTGCTGTTGAGTGGCCAACCAAATGAAGATGGACCCCCTACGTCAAACCCACATACGACCATCGGCCGCACATCGTCTTGGTTCTGACAAGTGAATTTAGCTGATGCAGCAAAAAGATAGCTCTAGCGTACTACTATTCTATTATATTATACACCCACTCATGTCATGAATATTTTTTTTCATAAACACATGTTTTTTTTTCATACACAACCATAAAATAAATTTTATATTTAGAATCGAAAGAATATATTGATTTATTTCTAGTTGCCAGATGCACAAACGACTAGCTTTAAACTGAGTATCATATGCCATGAACAAACTTCCCCTGCATTGGCCGCAATTTCTTTCAGAGATTTCAACTCTGTTGATACCAAAATATACCTGTTCAAACAAAACATACATATATCAGATATCAGATATGCTATACAATTACTGAACATGAGGTACTATCCCAGTAATGAGATCATATAATTAGAACCGGAGGTAGTAATTAAGAACAACATTTTTGGCAGCATTTACAGTAACTTTGTCAATAATAATCAGAAGAATGGATTTCATGTTCCTTCTAAAAGCCTTGGAGACAAATAAACCTACAATGGATATTTCATCACTACGGCGAATTACTTGTCGTCTAATCCTTCACTGAAGCACATGGAGAAGGGGGGGAGGAGAACGAGAGGAAAGGAGAAGATTGAAGAAAGCTCTGGTGAGAACCAACAGCAGGATTTTCCCTTTTTTTAATTCATTCTGCTATCTTTAATATAATATAAAAAGTAGTTTACTTAATCTTCAATAAAAAAACTTAACTTTTAATTTAATTCTAAATAAAAATTCTAATCTATTTTGTTTTTTATATTTATTTATTTTTTAAAAATACTTTTATAATAATTGTACATATTAAAAGGATGATTACAAGGACAGAGTCCCACAAATACTTGTAATTATACCTGGTACGGGTCTAAAACCTTGGAGATAAATATACCTGTAATGGATTCTTCATAATGACAGGCAGTTCTTGTTTTTCAGACAAATCAACTTCACTATTTGAAACCTTCCACTCAAAACTCCAAACCAGATTTGCCACAAAGTACTCCCCATGAAGCACTGCCAGAACATCTCCTGGGCACATTCTTCTTCCCACCCCAAATGGCATCATTTTAATCTCTTTCCTTCCAGTAATATCAAACGCTTCACCGTCATTTCTCTCACTACTCAAAAACCTCTCTGGTTTGAATTCTATTGGATCTTCCCGCACCTCTGGATCCAACCCAATCTGAGCCACCATGAAGTTTATAGCCCCATTCTTAGGAATCAGATAGTCGTTGAGAAGAAAATCCTCTGAAACTGCATGTGGCAACACAAAATATCCAGGTGGATGCCGCCTTAGTCCCTCCAAAACTACAGCTTTCAGATATGGCAATCTCATCAAATCTTCCTCTCTCACTTTTGTTTCCTTATTATCTCTCTCACCCACCGCATCTCTTATTTCCTTTCCAAGCCTTTGTTGGATTTTTGGGTACTTCACCAAATTTGCCAGAATCCATTCTAAGGCCGTCGCTGTTGTATCACTTCCTGCAATCAATATTTCAGAACATATAGAAACAAGTTCATCTTCATTAAGCTTTCTTTTCTCATCTGGTAGCTGCAAATCAAACAGTGTATCCACGTATGAAACCACAGCTTCATTGGCTTTGTTCAAAGTTTCCTCCTTTGCTATCTTTCTCGCTCTTATTAATGGAATCAAAACATCTTCTTGTTTCTTCCGAATTTGGTACAGTTCTTCCCAATGCTTATGAAACCATATACGAGTGACACTTGGCCAGAAATTTAGCTTGTTGAAGCCGTGCAAGTTCAACATTAAACGACGCTGAACATCTTCAATCTCCTCGATTTTTTTGTCGTTTGATCCTTCACCGAAGCACATGGACACCAGTAAACAAAACATAGCACGTCGAAGATGGTCAATAACCGTAATGGATTTTCCTGATTCTGAGTCAGATTTGAGGCGATCGAGGAAAGTGGCTAACAACCGTTTACGAGTACCTGAGAAGGATTTGATTCGGGTCGGGTTAAGAAACTCGTGGATGAGGTTACGACGGAGCAAGCGCCAAGTGGGACCGTCGAAACCAGAGCTGATGTTATGTTGGTTACTGTTGAAGATCTTACTGGTGGCGAGGGTGTTGGGGCGGTCGGAGAAGACGGCGGCGTTCTGAATAAGGGCTTGGTGGGCGAGAGATCGATTGGAGATGAATATAGCAGAACGAGAACCGACTGGGAGAGAGATGATGGGGCCATATTTGGCATGAAGATTTCGAAGAATGGGTTCAAGTTCTGAGAATGGTTTGCGCAGAAACCGAAGAGAACCGATGAGAGGAACACGAGGAGGGCCAGGGGGAGAGGAGGGGAGTGAGAGGGAAAGAAAATTGAAGAAAACTCTAAGGAAAAGACAGAGACAGAGGGAGAAGACGACGATGAGCCAAAACTCCATGATCGAGAAGTGAGAAGAGCTCGTGAAATTTCGAGAGAAAATATAGAGGGAAAAGATCAGAAACAGTGGTGGATTGAAGGTCGATGATTTTCAGATAACGTTTGGACAGCCGACGGCCGAATATTCTATTGATTCGAAAGGTCAGTGTTTTTGTTTGTTTCTCTAAATTCCTTTTCGTTGAGATCTGAGATGCTCCGATCGTTGAAAGGACCATGAATTGTCTGTGATATGGGTACCGGACTGGCTCAGCTTCAAAGCAAGTTAATTACGGCGGCAAATGTCGTACGTGTTCATTTGGGTCCAAGCATGCGTAGATTGTTAATTTATTAAAATTTTTACTTTATTTTGCCTTTTCAACCTTGCATGATTCGATATTAATATTGTTATGTTAAATTGTTTTTCAACGTTCTCAAATCAGAGATCCGATGCTTAGTCATATATCACTTTTCTTTTTTGGTAGTAAGAAGTTTAGGTGAGTTGGGTCCCAAGAGCTCATCAAAATTAGGGCATGCTTCCAGGCTCAGAAAGCGCTTATAGAGGTACTTACAGATCGTCTACCAACAAGATCAACGTATCGGTAGTGGGATTTAAACTCACGACCTTGTAGGTTATGAGCTGACTCTTTAACAACTGGACTAACTTTTATTTGTTAGTCATATATCACTTTAATTCGTATTTGTTATTTATAAAAAAAAGATTTTAGTCCTTTTTATTTCTTATTAGTATTCTTTTTAATACTTTATTCTCAATTTTATCCTTATTAATTATAGTAAAAGTGAAGAGAGAGTGAATGGGTAAAATAAAGGGGAAATTGCAAAAAAAGACCTTGGAATTGTAAAAACGCAGATAGGGACCCTTGACAACTTCACTTGGGTTTTGACAAGAATAATAGGCCCTGAAGTTGTCAAAACCCAAAGTGAAGTTGTCAAGGGTCCCTATCTGCGTTTTTGCAATTCCAAGGTCTTTTTTTACAATTTTCCCTAAAATAAAAGTATATTAGTATTTAATACTCTCCATGATAGGGGTAAAAGTAGAAGATTCAATCTATTTGATAATATTATTGGCATGTGAAAAACTACTACAAATGACAAATAATAAGAACCAGGGTAGTATAAGCTTTTTGTAATTTTTATGCTATTATTTTTTAATGTCTATATATATATATCATATTATTGACTATTATATGAAAACATCATTTACAATATAAGTGGATTCGTAAATTTTAAAAAATCTCAATAGGAGAGAAAATATTTTCTAAGAAAACGTTTGTCATCAGGTAAATATTCTTCTATCATAATAAATTATTGAATATGAGATCCAATAACTGCCAACCAAATTTGGACAAAATTTGTCATCATATTAAAGAAAAATGAGTCCTTAAGCGAGATTTTTAATTTTGCAATAAATTCAGAAATCTAGTTGTTGACAAAACACAGTGTCATACTACGCAAGTTTAAACCTTTTTTTTTTTAAGTGAAAGACGCAAGTTTAAATTTTAACTTTTAAATTAAGTAACGATTAACGTCATGAGCTACCACTACTCCACTAGGTTCCTTTTGTTGACTGAGAGGCCGCTGCTCCAATTTGCTAGCACTGCTCAAATATGCTCTTTTTTTTTTCCGTCTGCAGCAAAAACAAATATAATTCTTTTTATAGGAATAAACAAGTATATATCAGAAAATTACAAACCAGAAAATAATACTCTTCCACTTCTAAATATAAAACTCATTTTGTAGTGTAAATAATTTATAAAATGAGTCTTATATTTAAAATCGGAAGAGTAATATAATTATGTGTATCATGTGGTGGGATTGGCAAGATCTTATTAAAGCTGAAGAAGCTGGAAACAACCATCTTAGTAATTACTCAGAAATTTTCTGGTAGGTAGCTACCAAACTGAGTAAATTTATTTAACACTATACGCTAGTTGTAAGTCATATTACAAACCTCATGCTAAACAATCAAATGTCCTAAAACTTTGATAATCATACTTGTCTGTGCAGGGTTAAAACCTTGGAGATATCTGAACTTGTAATGGAGTCTTCATTACCACAGTGAATTCTTGTTTCTCAGATAAATCTACACCACCATCATCACTATTTGAGACCTTCCACTGAAAATTCCAAACCAGATTAGCCACAAAGTACTCCAAATGAAACATGGCCAGATTATAAGCCGGGCACATCCTTCTCCCAGCTCCAAACGGCATCATCTTTATCTCTTTGCTTCCTGTAATATCAAATGTTTCATAATTATTCTCACTATTCAAGAATCTCTCTGGCCTGAACTCCATTGGCTTCTCCCACACCTTTGGGTCCCTTCCCATCTCTGCTAACAAAACGTTTATAATTCCATTTTTAGGTATCAAATAATCATTCAACACTACATCCTCTGTTACTGCATGTGGGATCACAAAATGTGCGGGTGGATGGATCCTTAGTCCCTCCAAAATCACAGCTTTAAGATATGATAATTTGTTCAGATCCTCCTCTTTCAATTCCTTCCCCTTTCTTTCACCAATCACATCTCTGATTTCCTCCACAAGCCTCTCTTGTATATGCGGATGCTTCACCAGATTTGCCATAATCCAATGCAATGTCGTCGCCGTTGAATCTATCCCTCCACTTAGAAACTCAGAACTTATGGCTACAATTTCAGATTCTTCAAGCTTGCGTTTCTCCACAGGCCACTCCAATTCCAGCAAAGTATCAACATAAGGCACGGCAAGTTCCTCTGAGCTTTTCACTCTGTTCATTCTCTCTTCTTTGGCTTTCTTCCTCGCTCTGATCAGTGGGGTGAAAAGATTTTCCCGTTCCTTCTTAGTCTGCAACATTTCCTGCCACCTCTTGAAAAACAATATGCTCGTTAGTCTTGGCCAGAAATCCAGCACCCTGAATCTGTTAAAGCTCATAATTACACGGCGTTGAACATCGTCGATGTCTTTGATTTGTTCCTCATCTAGCTTTTCACCGAAGCACATGAAACCCATCAAGCAGAACATAGTGTATTGAAGATGGTCAATCAACTTGATAGAATTGCTTGATCCAGCATCAGACTTGAGCCGATTGATGAGAATGTCCAGGACCCATTTACGAGAACCTGAAAAGGATTTAATCCGGGTCGGATGAAGCATCTCGGAGGTGAGGTTGCGGCGGAGGGCGCGCCATGTGGGGCCGTAGAAGGCGGAGTTAATGTCATGCTGGTCACAACTGAAAACCTTAGTAGCGATAGCTGGCCCAGGGCGGTCGGAGAAAATGGCGCCGTTTTGAACAAGGGCTTGTTGGGCGAGAGAATGATCAGCGATATATATAAGTGGACGAGACGTAACAGGAAGAGTGAAGATGGGACCGTATCTGGCACGAAGATCTCGGAGTAAAGATTCAATTTCTAAGATTGATCTGCGAAGAAAAAGAAGATTGGTGACGATGGGAATACGAGGAGGGCCAGGTGGTAGCAGAAGAGTGGGGCGAGAGGAAGAAAGAAGATTGAAGAAAGCTCGAATGGTTAGGCAGAGACAGAGAGAGACGAGGAGGACGAACCAGACTTCCATGGTTAGGAATGAAGAAGGTGATGGAAGTGGGATAACCACAGTGACGTTATCCAGACAGGCAGGAACACAGAAAAAGTTGTCCAACTTTGAATCTTTACGTGACCTCCAAGCTATCGATTAAATATATTACTCTGTTTCTTCCGAGAATTTTCTCTTAAAGGGAAATTACAGGTAAGGACCCCACTAGCACTATATTCGCATGGGAGAGTTCCTAATTTGAGAGAGTTTTATTATGGGAGAATTACATTTAAGTCCCACACAAGAGAAATAATCACTACAAAATCCCAAATAACAACCTGAGCAACCTGAAATAACAAGTCCGAGAATGACAACCTCTGAAATTTGTTTTTTAATTACTTAGGACCTCATTGTAATTCTCCCTTTTATTATTTGAGCTTTACAACTAAATTCCTATATATAATTTACATTTCCAACTAAATACCAAGCTAGTAAAAGCCAGCATACTAATTTTTTTTTTTCCCCAACTCAGGATCTTGGGTGTAAATACGTTTTCACCGTGGTTCCTGAATGTGATTTTCCTTTCACAACTAGTATCTCTACCTTTATGTGCTTAGCCCTATTTATAATTAATACTCATCCGTTATTTAATGCAAGATCTATATAATTAATCTGATTAGATTAAAAAATAGGTAAGTTAATTAATTATAAAAAATATAATTTTTTTCCTAAAACATCGCAATTATCTTCCTTAATATCCTCCTATTCTCCTTTACTTGATTATCGTTAAAGGAGTATTAATAGGAGTAATTTAGAAAAAAATGATACATATAAAAAATATGTCTTATATTTAGAACCAAGATCAACTCAACAATTAAGTTATATATTAAGGACTAGAGGAGTATTTGCAAAACGTCTCAACTTTTCTTGATTAATTTTGTGTTTTTCTCTCATTATTCACTTATTATAATACTCAATATGTTTAGGCTAAATTATATATTTGATATTTTCACTTTGTATAATATTTTAATTTGGTCACTTTATTTTTAAAAGTACATTTTTGGTCATCTACCTCTAAAATCATTAGGTCTAAATAATGTTTCTTTGTAACAATTATAAGTGTTTTGAGAATTAAACTTAATATGCTGGCATTTAAGAAAGTTTTATTAAAAATAATATCTCAATACCATCATTTTTTGTTAAAAATTTTAGGGTTAAAGAATTAAAAGTGTACTTTCTAAAATTAAAAAAAAACTAAATTGAAACATTGTACAAAGTTAAACGACTAAATACATATTTTAACGATATATTTATTATATCATTTTCTGAAGTATTATTCATGTTATTTTTATAATTTCCTTATACTTTTTCTCTCCTAAATTTAAGAAAAACTTAAAAATTTTTGTATATTTTTCTTCTTTAACTAATTTGAACTTACTTTTTGATCGATTCACGTCTTAAATCTCTCCCTTAAAAAGAGACATAGCGGGTATCTCTTTTTTCTTCAACTTGTTTAAGGCGGCGCATTAAATAATAAAGCATCTAGAGGAATATGCATTATCAGTTTGCCACTTCATTCAATTTCACCAAACAATAATATAATTATAAACTGAATCACAGCAAGTTGGAAAAGTTCCAGAAGATCGTCACACAATTGATAAAATAAAAATAAATTAAAATAAAGTTATAGAAATAAAACTACAACACAAAGTTTGGGGGTCACGCAGTAGGGAAATAGGACCCCGGAAGGAGTTTAATAGATGAAGAGGACTAATATACTTTCTAAAAATTTTTGTAGGAACTTAGAATGAAATTCAAAATAAATTTTTATATTTAAAAAATTTAGATATCATGTTACAGATTTATTTTAAATTTCCTGATTTTATTTTCTGACGAAATTGCTGATAAGTTATTTGTAATTCAACTCATACATCCTCACATGTCATAATAATATATAATATATGACAATAAAAAATCATTATAGGTAATAGTGTTTTATATTTAAAACTTTCTATATATATTACCTCAGGATATGTAAGCGAGGTCTGCTTGTATATATTGAAAAAATATCACCGAATTTATTAGGCATTTTTGAGCTTAGATATATTTTTGTTTTGCGCCGCACTATGTGCACAAAATCCCCACTATGCACACAAAATCAGTTGTCCACTATGCGCACAAAATCCACTGTCCACTATGTGCACAACTATATGGTATTTTGTTCCCACTATGCGCACAAAATCCGCTGCCCACTATGTGCACAATTATATGGTATTTTGTTCTCCATAACTGCTATGTATTATGGCTGCAACTGTTGCTACATAACACATGTGCATCGCTAATAACATTCATTTTCTTATTGTAACCGTAGATGAATTTTTCGCTATATAAAGAGCGGGAGCCTATAGATTTATTCCCTTCAGTAAATTACTCATGTTGTTATCGCACCATCCATTTTCTTTGAGTCTTCACATGGCTCCTGCATTCGATTCAGTTCGTGCTATTAACCCATGCAGACAAAACTGGAGAATCAAAGTTCGTGTGGTTCGATTATGGACTATGCCCGGACACTACTCTCATGAAGAGATATCATCCATGGAAATGATTCTTAGGGACGAGGATGTAAGTGTTTTACTAATTAATTCAGGTGTGTTACTTCTTGTGTTCTAAAAGTTATTTTCTTATAAGGTGACAATATCCATGCTACAGTTAAGACTGCCTTTCTTCCACAACATTGTAAGAATTTTGAAGAGGAAAAAATGTATGTGGTGTCGTAATTTTCATGTTTCTTCCAATACAGGATCATACCGAACCACTACTCATCCCTACTAAGCAAACTTTATTTTTTTCCACTTTTGCTCGACCATGTGCGGATGATGGCAAAATAAACAACTTTGGTTTTGCATTTCGTTCATTCTCTAAGATATTATCCGATCAGTTTGATGATCAATATCTAATTGATAGGCTATTATATAAGTGTTAGATATGTGATTATTATGTTAAAATTATTTGTGGTGAGCTAACTTTATATTTTCTCTTGTAGATGTCATAGGGTTACCAACTGGAGTAGGAGAAAAAGAAGAATGCAATATCAATGGACACACACAGTTCAGCCTTGACGTAGAGTTATTAGAAGAAGGGTGCACTCTTATTCTGAGTCTGTTTCTCCCAATTTAACCAAGTCGGTGATTAAAAACTTAGGTTTAGGGTGGAATTTTTTCTTTTTGTTTCTTTCATTTTGACAAGTAGGAAACACTAGAGTGTACATTGTGGGGAGATTTTACTGATGAGGTTCTGCAGCATGTGTCTTGTGTCCAGGCTGGTTCTACTGTCATCATCGTTCAATTGTGCAAACTTAGGGAGTTTAAAGGTCTGATACTATTTGGTTGACACCATAGTTGCATTGTGTTCCTTTAAACAATAATAAGTAATTTTTTCCACGTAATGGCATGACAGGAAGGAAAAAAAGTCTCTAATTCCATGTACTCTTCTCGTCTCCTAATTCATCCTACAATACAAGAAGTTCAGGAGTTTATGGAGAAGTATGGAATTATACTAGTTTAAATATAATAGAGTCTACGTTTATTTCAAATTTTACTGTATATGATGGTATTTATCATTTTTTTTAAAAAAATATTTTTCACAGATTGAAAGGTGTTGGGACTCAATTGAGCCAAATACCTGCTCAAATTGCTCCACAACTTGTGCTATCTATGGCTGACGATCTACTGGCTGTAGATGACCAAAGAAAAATATTAGATTCATGATCTAGACCAGTAGTGCATATATAGTGCAATGCATTTTTTTCTACTTTGTTTGTACTTTTATCATTCTTGCTATTCTTATCTTAATTCTGTACATATTCCTTGTGTTATTTATTATAGGATTCTATAGTGGTTACTCTGGCAGATATTGTAGATGTGAGATCTGACTGTGGATGGATGTACATGTTAGGCAAACAATATAGCAAGAAAGTGGTCCCAAGAAGGTTTCTTTTGTGAAAATTGCCAAGCTATAGTAAAAGCTGTTATTCCCAAGTAACATTAATGTGATATATCTTTTTCAATGGTCATAGTTTTAATATAAAATACTTATTATTTTATACATTACTGATATTTTATCAATAGGTTCATGGTAGACTGTGAAATACTGGATGATAGTGGATCATGTCATGATGTAATTTTTGATCAAGAATTGTCCAAACTGCTTGGATGTTCTACAACTGAGTTGAAGGCATGTCAGACTAATCAAGTTGTTAAACAGCAAGTGTACAAATTGTTTTGTGTCATGCATGTTTTTAATCTTGTGCCATTTATATTTTCTAACTGTTCGTCAATTATTTATCAAGAATGACTTCGATAAAGGTATATTGTCGTATATTCTTGAGTAGATATCTTGGAAGAAGTATTTGTTCAAGATATGTATTCCAGGAGATTATATCAATGGGAGTTCCCATATGTGTGTGGCTACTTGGTTGACAAACGATAAAACCATAATACAGTCTTTCCTGAACACATCGCATGAAGATGCTACATCAGAGGGTTGTACTTCCATTGGTCTCATAGAAGAAAACATTTTCCATTATATCATTTTATTTATGTTTCAGATGCATTACACAAATATATATATGTTTCTGTACACCTAAGTCTTTCTATATATGCAGAATGCTGAGCAGTGCCTGGTAAAATCATCTGATGGTGCAAGTTCTTCTGCTAATCAAACTGTGCATGCAAATCTCCCTAAATTATCAAAGTTTGACTTAACCTCTACACACCAAGTGGCAATTGCAACAGGCCCAAGTCTTAAAGCAATAAAGTCCATAGTAGAATTTGAAGTTGCAATTGTAAACACTACTAATGTTAAGAAGGCAAGCCCATTTGGTAATTTCCTATCGGCCAACTGTCAATTGTCAAGTTGAGGTAGAGAGTAGTGAGCACAATGATGGTTTCGTGGAAATCCCTTCTGCTACATCTAGACATAATGTTGTGAAGAGCAGTATTGAAAATATGTTAAATCATTCACTTGGTGAAAATCTTGAAGTTGATGAAAATAACACATCGTTTGCAAGACGTCACAGAGCAAAATGCAAACAAATCTTGGAAGAATAAGCTTGAGTTGATGATTTCGAACTTTATGTCCCGTTGTTAATTTTATTTTTAGCTCCTATTCCTAATTTGGTGCTTTGAATATGTTTTTAGGTTATGCATTTATTTTCATTTATTGTGTGTTGGTCGTCTTCCTAGAGATAATTATGCTTTTTATAATGGTCAAACAATTTCGTTTGTTTCATTTCATACATATATGTTTATTTTCTATAATTTATATTTCGTCCTGCAACCATTAAGAAAAATGTGATACATATTTTGTCTATTTCGATATTCATATATTTTACTTTTTTTTACCTGCCTGTCATTATAAATAACATATGTAATAATGATGTAACTTCTGCTTTTTTTTCCCTTTGGTCTATTGAGATGCTTGCACAAACTTAAAAAAACAAGATAAACTCCTAATAAAAATTTAATGCATATAGCTAAGATGCATGGCATATGTATTTATTTGTATTATCCACTTGCAGGACTTTGTTTTTTTTTTTTTTGAGCAATTATCCACTTATGTTGTGACTTGTGAGTGGTATCCACTTGTGTTGCAATAGATTTAAAAATATCTAAATCTATCCATATCTTATATGCCATGTTGTTTTTAGGGCCATTGACAATTTAATAAATTTTGACTTAAGGTAGGGTGTTTGTGACAGCAGTGTCAAAAAAGGAAAAAACAAACAAGAAAAAAATTGCCTCTAATAAAACTGTATATAATATTTCTTGTGCGGTTACGATCTTAGGTCTTTTTCTTTGTGGCCAGATGACGATCTTAGGTTTGAATATATACTTTTCTTCTCTATTTCAGGTCACACATTGGTGAGAATATATGGAACGACTGCAGCATCAAATCAAAATTAATTAAAAAAGAAATAATCACTAATATGATGTACTCCTCCGGTCCTAATTATAAGACCCAATTGATTTATTTGAAGAGATTAAGGAAGTAAGTTAAGTTGGTTATTTATAATAAATAAGTGTTGTCATTCCTAAAATATCCTTGCTAATTAAGTATATTGGCTAAAACTATCATTATTAGAAGGATTATCTTGGAAAAAAATACATAAATATAAGAGACAAAATGGATTGGGTCTTATAATTAGGACCAAATAAAAAGTCAAATTGGGTCTTATAATAAGGACCGGAGGAGTAATATAACTTTGTGATTATAATTTATATTACGTAATGTATATTTAGATTATTTGTTCTGACCTCTTCTGCTACCATTCATGTAAATAAAAATATTAATTTTAGATCAAAATGGAAATACAATAAACAAAACTTGTAACATTGTGTACAAAGAAATCTTTTGCAAGTTGACTATTTAATTAATTAAAAAGGTCAATTGGTCTTTGTAATGACATATGGTTAATTATGATTATATTAACAAAACATGTTAGAAGAGCATATAGAATATTTAAGAGCAATGATGTTTTGAATATTTTGAAAATAATGATCTTAAATGATAGAAACGTCACAAAATTTTTTTTTCAATATTACTTACAAAAAAGCTTTTTATATCTTCCCAAAATTTTTTTTTTTATAATCTTATATCTTAAGCATATATATGAATTTTTTTTTTGGGTGACAGAAGCACATATATAGACATATAAATTTAACTAATGTAACTAATCACTATATAGCGATTGAACCATTTATACTTTATATAAAAAAATACTAATTTACATCCGTGCATTGCTCTGGTACTGTACTAGTTAAGTAATAAAGTATCTAGAGGAATATGCATTATCAGTTTACCACTTCATTCAATTTCAACAAACAATAATATAATTATAAACCGAGTCACAACAAGTTAGAAAAGTTCTAGAAGATCGTCACCCAATTGATAAAATAAAAATAAATAAAATAAAGTTATACAAATGAAACTACAACATAAAGTTTGGGGGTCACGCATTAGGGAAATAGGACCACGGAACAATAGTTGAAGAGGACTAATATACTTTCTAAAATTTTTTGTAGGAACTTAGAATGAAATTCAAAATAAATTTGCATGAAAAAAATGACCAAAATATCATTGTTTATTAAAAAATATATATAACAAGGCCAAAAAAATTTTTAACCAATTTTGCTGGTGGCCAGACCATTGGCATTGGCCGCCAAAGCCCTGTAACTGGTTGCTCAATGTGGTTATGGGATTTGAACGTGCACTAAAAGAATATTAAACTACTAGTACTAAGTCACCAATGTTTCTTTAATCATACAATGCAAAATGTTATATGCTAAAAATTTAATTTTAATTTTCAAATCGTTTACTTTTCAAATGCTTAAATCATCAGCTTATTATTTCATTAATGTTTATCTGTTAAATTATTAAGGAAAACTTATCCAAAAGGTTCTAGATTATAAACTTGTCAATTAAGGTTCCAGATTATAAACTTGTCAATTAAGGTAAAATTTACTACCTCCGGTCCGGAGGTAGTACTTTTCAATTTATTAAAAGAAACTTATCAATTAAGTTCAATGTACACAAAATGTCTTAATAATATTTTTTTTAATATAATACAATTAAATATATTTATGTGCATAAATATGTTAATGTTAGGCTCAAATCCACCATCCCATTCAAGTGTGGCAGGTGTTGTTGTTGTTGAAGCAACTACTTGTTAACAAATCTCTTAATAGTATAAGGAGTATTTATCACAAACTTAAGTAAACTTGTTTTTTTAATTAAAATTTACTTGTTAAGTTATTAATCTACATTACATTTATGTATATAATTCTATAATAGAATTCAATACATCACAATTCAAAACTAAATCAAGTTATTAGTTAAGATGGTAACTGTCTCATCCCGTTAGAAAGAGAATACAAATTCAAATCTTGTGAAACGTATTTGTTAGAAAACCTTTAATTGTAACATTCCTGATTCAATAAAAATTAGTCTTAAATTCAAAGTGATGAAACTTTAAGTTTATATAAAATAAAAAAAAAGTTCAAAGCTACAGAAATCTACATTTGAAAATCCATCTCTTCAATGAAGAAAAACGCAAAATCGCAGGAAGAATGAAGGGTAAAGTTGCAGCTGAAAATGAATAGAGAAGAAAAAAAATAAACCTAATCCTTTTTTTATAACATTATTTTACTCCTCCCTTTGAATGTCGGCAAAATCCCCTAAGCCTAATATTTTAATATTAAAAAAATAAAACTCTCCTTACTTTTAAACATCCTAATTCCTATTTACATAAATTTATCGATAATAATAATAATAATAGAATTTCATGATGACAGTCGATTTCAAGTCCAATCAATTACCGTCATTGATCATTAGTAATTTGTTTTAAAAATTTACACAAAATAAGATAATATTCAATACATATTAAAAGGATAATTTATCAATTAAATCCCATAAAGTATAAAATGGCTTATAAAATAAAATGAAGCTAATTAATCTCAATTAGCCCCAATTCATTAATTAAAAAAACCAAGCAAAAAGGAAATGTAAACATAACAAAATATGATTTACTAAATATTATTATAATATTTATAAAAAAATTTGTATCATTTAAAAGTCAGAGGATTGCATTTAAACACTGTCCAAGTTTGCATGAAAGATAAGGATCATGGTCTGCTCAATTTTTATTAATATGGTCATGTGGTGCCATCAAGAATTGGCAAGATTTTGGTACAGGCAAAGAAGCTGGAAACAACCATCTTAATTCTCAGAAATTTTCTGGATTGGTGAAAATTTATTAAGATGAGAAAGTGACACCAACAAGTTCTTAATACGTAAAGTATATGCACCTATAAAACTTAACTGTACAGTAATATTTACAAAACCCCATGCTATGTGCATACAAACTTCCCCAGAAGTGGGGTCAACGTTCTTCTGAAACTTTGGTGTTCCTTATCCAGGTTTAAACTCTTGGAGATATATGAACTTGTAATGGATTCTTCATCATCACAGTGAACACCTGGTTCTCAGATAAATCAACATCACCATTTGAAACCTTCCACTCAAAATTCCAAAACAGATTGGCCACAAAGTACTCCAAATGAAACATTGCCAAATTATAGCCCGGACAGATTCTTCTCCCTGCTCCAAAGGGTATCATCTTTATCTCTTTGCTTCCTGTAATATCAAACACTTCATCTCCATCCTTCTCCATGCTCAAGAATCTCTCTGGCTTAAATTCCATTGGATTCTCCCACACCTTTGGGTCCCATCCCATCTCTGCAACTAAGAAATTTATAGTTCCATTTTTGGGTATCAAGAAACCATTCAATACCACATCCTCTTTCACTGCATGTGGCAGAACAAAATGTGCGGGTGGGTGACGCCTTAGTCCCTCCAAAATCACAGCTTTAAGATATGGCAATTTGTTCAGATCCTCCTCTTTTACTTCTTTCTCCTTTCTATCTCCCATCACACCTCTAATTTCCTCCACAAGCCTCTCTTGTATATGTGGGTATTTCACTAAATTTGCCATAATCCATTGCAGCGCCGTAGCTGTTGTGTCTGTGCCTGCATTTATGAACTCTGAACTTACAGAAACAATTTCAGATTCTTCAAGACTACGCTTCTCCTCTGGCCACTCCAAATCCAGCAAAGTATCCACATAAGGCACAATAACTCGATCAGAGTTATCACTGTCCTCTTCAGCTCTGGTTAATCTCTCTTCCTTGGCTTTCTTCCTCGCTCTGATCAGTGGAATCAGAACACTTTCCTGTTCTTTCCGAGTCTGGAACAATTCCTGCCACCGCTCGCGGAACAATATCCGAGTGATTTATAAGTATGATAAGCTTAGTTTGTAAATTTAAGAGCTGTTGATCACATCTTTTGGCTAATCTGATTTATGAGTCAAAAGCTATTTCTTTATGATTGTAAAAGCACCTAAACTTATAACTTATGCAAAAGTAGGTTTTTAGAATTAAAAGAAATTTTTTGCCATTGTGTTTATGTTGTTTTTGTGATTTTCTCTATATATTTTTTATGCTTTGTAATCAATTTTTAGTTATTTATTTTTAATATTTTCTTAAATAAAAATATTTTTTAACAGTTTTTATAATATTTTTTAATTTTTAATATTATTTTTTTTATATTTACATAAATTATACAAATTATATCATCCAATTAATTATGTAGTATTATCTGGTTAAAAAAATTTCACATTATTATGGTTTCCAATTTAAATATTTTATTCATTAATAAAACTTTTTCCTATTATAATAATTTAAAATTATTATATTTTGTAAATTCATATTTTAATCATTTTTTATTATCTAATAAAAGTTATACCCATTTTGGTTAGTCTACAAATTAAACTTACTTATTCAATCATAATCCAAATAATTCTTTTACTTTACAAACTAATTTTTATAAAAATCAATCCAAATATAAATTTTATTACTCAATCTAACTTTTACCCTTTTAGATTAAAAATAAGCTTTTTTTTTTTTGTAACCGCTAATTCAAACCAAGCCAACACATTCCAAAAGTCATATGTATAATAAAAAGTCGTATGCATCTTCACTGTGCTGCAAACAAACAATACGCCGCTGGCCAAAAAAAATAAAACAATAGGCCATGTGACACTCATTATCTATATAAATATATATATATATATATATGTTATTAAAGACTACTGTATTTGATTTTTATTACAGTCTTTCGTAATATAATATATATTTTGTTTAAAGTATTTATTTTTATTTAAATTAAAAAATTTCTAATTAGCCAAACTCTTCTAACTAATAGCTTTTTTTTTTCTTTGGTTCAAAGCTATTTTGATATTTTATGGGAAATAATTAACTCTAAATAAATTTATTAATATTTATATACATGTAACGTCGTTATTAATTAGGTGGTTAAAATAAGAACCAACAGAAGGATTTTCCCTTTTTAAATATAAGACATTTTTATTATCGCTTCTACTCCCTCGAAAAAAGGAGGTGATTCAGGTTTCAAGTTTGCAGATGTTCGAATGAAAGTGTGGTTGTTCATTAAACAAGCACCAAACAAACAAAGACAGCTTGCCATGGATGATTACAAGAACAGCGTCCCAAAAATACTTATATTATTCCTGGTATGGGTCTGATCTAAAACCTTGGAGATAAATATGCCTGTAATGGATTCTTCATAACGACGGACAGTTCCTGTTTCTCAGACAAATCAACTTCACTATTTGAAACCTTCCACTCAAAACTCCAAACCAGATTCGCCACAAAGTACTCCACATGAAGCATTGCCAGAACATATCCTGGGCACATTTTTCTTCCCACCCCAAATGGCATCATTTTAATCTCTTTCCTTCCAGTAATATCAAACGCTTCACCGCCATTTCTCTCACTACTCAAAAACCTCTCTGGTTTTAATTCCATTGGATCTTCTCATACCTCTGGATCCAGCCCTATCTGAGCCACCATGAAGTTTATAGTCCCATTCTTAGGAATCAGGTAGTCGTTGAGAACAGAATCCTCTGAAACTGCATGTCATACTACGCAAGTTTAAATTTTAACTTTTAAATTAAGTAACGATGATTAACGTCATGAGCTACCACTAGGTTCCTTTTGTTGACTGAGAGGCCGCTGCCCCACTTTGCTAGCACTGCTCAAATATTCTTTTTTTTTCCCCCTCTGCAACAAAGAAAAATATAACTCTTTTTATATGAATAAACAAGTATATATCAGAAAATTACAAACCATCATGTGGTGGGATTGGCAAGACCTTATTAAAGCTGAAGAAGCTGGAAACAACCATCTTATCAATTACTCACAAATTTTCTGGTAGGTAGATATCAAACTGAGTAAATTTATTTAACACTATACGCTAGTTGTAAGTAATGTTACAAACCTCATGCTAAACACAATCACATGTCCTAAAACTTTGATAATCATACTTGTCTGTGCAGGGTTAAAACCTTGGAGATATGTGAACTTGTAATGGAGTCTTCATTACCACAGTGAATTCTTGTTTCTCAGATAAATCTACACCACCATCATCACTATTTGAGACCTTCCACTGAAAATTCCAAACCAGATTAGCCACAAAGTACTCCAAATGAAACATGGCCAGATTATAAGCCGGGCACATCCTTCTCCCAGCTCCAAACGGCATCATCTTTATCTCTTTGCTTCCTGTAATATCAAATGTTTCATAATTATTCTCACTATTCAAGAATCTCTCTGGCCTGAACTCCATTGGATTCTCCCACACCTTTGGGTCCCTTCCCATCTCTGCTAACAAAACGTTTATAATTCCATTTTTAGGTATCAAATAATCATTCAACACTACATCCTCTGTTACTGCATGTGGGATCACAAAATGTGCGGGTGGATGGCGCCTTAGTCCCTCCAAAATCACAGCTTTAAGATATGATAATTTGTTCAGATCCTCCTCTTTCAATTCCTTCTCCTTTCTTTCACCGATCACATCTCTAATTTCCTCCACAAGCCTCTCTTGTATATGTGGATTCTTCACCAGATTTGCCATAATCCAATGCAATGTCGTCGCCATTGTATCTATCCCGGCACTTAGAAACTCAGAACTTATGGCTACGATTTCAGATTCTTCAAGCTCACGTTTCTCCACAGGCCACTCCAATTCCAGCAAAGTATCAACGTAAGGCACAGCAAGTTCCTCTGAGCTTTTCACTCTGTTCATTCTCTCTTCTTTGGCTTTCTTCCTCGCTCTGATCAGTGGGATGAAAAGATTTTCCCGTTCCTTCTTAGTCTGCAACATTTCCTGCCACCTCTTGAAAAACAGTATGCTGGTTAGTCTTGGCCAGAAATCCAGCACCCTGAATCTGTTAAAGCTCATAATTACACGGCGTTGAACATCGTCGATATCTTTGATTTGTTCCTCATCTAACTTTTCACCGAAGCACATGAAACCCATCAAGCAGAACATAGTGTATTGAAGATGGTCAATCAACTTGATAGAATTGCTTGATCCAGCATCAGACTTGAGCCGATTGATAAGAATGTCCAGGACCCATTTACGAGAACCTGAAAAGGATTTAATCCGGGTCGGATGAAGCATCTCGGAGGTGAAGTTGCGGCGGAGGGCGCGCCATGTGGGGCCGTAGAAGGCGGTGTTAATGTCATGCTGAACACAACTGAAAAACTTAGTAGCGATAACTGGCTCAGGGCGGTCGGAGAAAATGGCGCCGTTTTGAACAAGGGCTTGGTGGGCGAGAGAATGATCAGCGATATATATAAGTGGACGAGACTTAACAGGAAAAGTGAAGATGGGACCGTATCTGGCACGAAGATCTCGGAGTAAAGATTCAATTTCTAAGATTGGTCTGCGAAGAAAAAGAAGATTGGTGATGGGAATACGAGGAGGGCCAGGTGGTAGCAGAAGAGTGGGGCGAGAGGAAGAAAGAAGATTGAAGAAAGCTTGAATGGTCAGGCAGAGACAGAGAGAGACGAGGAGGACGAACCAGACTTCCATGGTTAGGAATGAAGAAGGTGATGGACGAGTAATGAAGTGGGAAAACCTCAGTGAAAACCTCAGTGAGATGCCGGAAATTTAAAGGGAGGAACATAATTAGTGACGTTATCTAGAGAGGTTGGAGCACAGAACAAGTTAGTCCAACTTTGAATCTTTATGTGACCTCCAAGCTATCGATTAAATAAATTACTGTGTTTCTTCAAAGAATTTTCTCTCAGGGGGTGTTTGACTAAAACTAAACTATGATTTAGAGAATAGTTTCTGAAAAATAGATTTTTAGAAGAATAAATTTTGTAAAGAAATAATTCTGATAAAGTGAGAGTGTTCAGATAGCTGTTATCAGAAGTACTTTTTATATGTGTTAATTACTAAAAAAGCACAAATTAATATGATAATTACATAAAAGATAGATTTTATAATAGATTTTAATTTGAAGGAATAAAATTGTTAATAATTTTTTTACCAACATAATTAATGACATATAAGATAATGTAATTAATAATTAATTAATATTTTTATATATATTTATAAAATATAAGATTAAATATATTTATAAAAAATAATTGAGGGGTATTAAAGTCATATTATCGTTGAAATCTACTCTGACAGACATAATCATACTCTCCAATTTGAGTCAAAAGCAGAATGAATTCATTTTTTCTGAAACCATCCAAAATCATGGTTTTGAATCCAAAACCATGATTTTGGCCCCAAACCATGGTTTATCAATTTTACCTCCTGTTTGACAACTTTTTTTCTCAAACCATGGTTTGAAATGTTACCCAAACTTAGGGGAAATCACAGGCAAGGACCTCACTAGCACCATATTCGCATGGGAGAGTTCCTAATTTGAGAGAGTTTTATTATTTGAGCTTTACGACTAAATTTCTGTATATGATTTACATTTCCAACTAAACACCAAGCTTCTATAGTGTCAGCCAGCATACTAATTTTTGTTTCCCCCAACTCAGGATCTTGGGTGCAAATATGTTTTCACCATGGTTCCTGAATGTGATTTTCCTTTCACAACTAGTATGTCTACCTTATGTGCTTAGCCCTGTTTATAATTAATACTCATCTGTTCTTTAATACGAGACCTATTTAATTAATCTGATTAGATTAAAAAAGTCAGGTAAGTTAGTTAATTATAAGAAATAAAATATGTTTTTCCTAAAACATCATAATCATCTTCTTTAATATCTTACTACTACTCCCTCTTACTTGATTATTGTTAAAGGAGTATCAATAGGAGTAATTTAGAAAAAAAAAATGATACATATGAGAAATATGTCTTATATTTAGAACCAAAATCAACTCAACAATTAAGTCATATATTAAGGACCGGAGGAGTATTTGCAAAACGTCTCAACTTTTCTTGATTAATTTTGTGTTTTTCTCTCATTATTCACTTATTATAATACTCAATATGTTTAGGCTAAATGATATATTGGATATTTTAACTTTGTATAATATTTTAATTTGGTCCTTTTATTTTTAAAAGTATATTTTTGTTAATTTACCTCTAAAATCACTAGGTCTAAATAATGCTTTTTTGTAACAATTATAACTGTTTTGAGAATATGTTGGTATTTAAGAATATTTTATTAAATATAAGATCTCAATACCATCATTTTTTGTTAATAATTTTAGGGTTAGAGAATTAAAAGTATACTTTCTAAAATTAAAAAAAACTAAATTAAAATATTGTACAAAATTAAACCTTGCATATTTTAACGATATATTTATTATATCATTTTTTGAAGTATTATTCAATTTATTTTTATAATTTCCTTATACTTTATCTCTCCTAAATTTAAGAAAAACTTAAAATTTTTGTATATTTTTCTTCTTTAACTAATTTGAACTTACTTTTTGATCGATTCACGTCTTAAATCTCTCCCTTAAAAAGAGACAGAGCGGGTGTCAATTTTTTCTTCAACTTTTTTAAGGTGGCGCATTAAATAGTAAAGCATCTAGAGGAATATGTATTATCAGTTTACCACTTCATTCAATTTCAGCAAACAATAATATAATTATAAACCGAGTCACAGCAAGTTAGAAAAGTTCTAGAAGATCATCACACAATTGATAAAATATAAATAAATTAAAATAAAGTTATAGAAATAAAACTACAACACAAAGTTTGGGGGTCAAGCATTAGGAAAATAGGACCACGGAAGGAGTTTAATAGTTGAAGAGGACTAATATACTTTCTAAAATCTTTTGTAGGAACTTAGAATGAAATTCAAAATAAATTTGCATGAAAAAAATGACCAAAATATCATTGTTTATTAAAAAAAATCTATAACAAGGCCAAAATTTTTTTTTTAAAAAATGTATCCTCAACTAGTTTTGCTGGTGGCCAGACCATTGGCGTCGGCCGCCAAAGCCCTGTAACTGGTTGCTCAATGTGGTTGTGGGATTTGAACGCGCACTAAAAGAATATTAAACTACTAGCACTAAGTCACCAATGTTTCTTTAATCATACAATACAAAATTTTATATGTTAAAAATTTAATTTTAATTTTCAAATCGCTTACTTTTCAAATGCTTAAATCATCAACTTATTATTTCATTAATGTTTGTCTGTTAAATTATTAAGGAAAACTTATCCAAAAGGTTCTAGATTATAAACTTGTCAATTAAGGTCAAATTTACTACCTCCGCTCCGGAGGTAGCACTTTTCAATTTATTAAAAGAAACTTATCAATTAAGTTCAATTTTTTTAATATAATACAATTAAATGTATTTATGCGAATAAATATGTTAATGTTACGCTCAAATCTATCATCCCATTTAAGCGTGGTAGGTGGTGTTGTTGTTGAGACAACTACTTGTTAACAAATCTCTTAATTAATATTATAGAGAGTATTTGTCACAAACTTAAGTAAACTTGTTTTTTTTTAATTAAAATTTACTTGTTAAGTTATTAATCTACATTACATGTATGCATATAATTTTATAATAGAGTTCAATGCATCACAATTCAAAACTACACCAATAAATTATTGGTTGATATGGTAACTGTCTCACCCCATCAAGAAGAAAATACAAGTTCGAATCTTATGAAACGCACTTATTGAAAAACTTTAACTGTAACACTCCTTGTTCGATAAAAATTATTTTCAAATTCACAGTGATGAGACTTTAAGTTTATAGTTAAAAAAAAAGTTCAAAGTTACAGAAATTTACATTTGAAAATCCCGTCTCTTCAATGAAGAAAAACGCAAAATCGCGGGAAGAATGAAGGGGAAAGTTGCAGCTGAAAATGAGCAGAGAAGAAGAAATAAACCTAACATTTTTTTTGATAACATTATGTTACTCCTCCCTTTTTTTTTGGATGAAAATTAATCCTCCTTTTTAGTGTCGGCAAAATCCCCTAGACCTAATATTTTAATATAAAAAAAAATTTTAACATCATAAAATAAAAAAATTCCTCAAATCCTCTAAACCTAATATTTTAATATTAAAAAAATAAAATTCTCCTTACTTTTAAACATCCTAATTCCTATTTACATAAATTTATCAATAATAATAATAATAGAATTTTATGACAACAATGGATTTCAAGTCCAATCAATTGCCGTCATTGATCATTAGTAATTTGTTTTAAAAATTTGCACAAAATAAGATAATATTCAATGCATATTAAAAGGATAATTTATCAATTAAATCCCATAAAGTATAAAATGGCTTATAAAATAAAATGAAGCTAATTAATCTCAATTAGCCCCAATTCATTAATTAAAAAACCAAGCAAAAAGGAAATGAAAACATATAAAAATATGATTTACTAAATATTATCAAAATATTTATAAAAAATTTGTATCATTTAAAAGTCAGAAGAGTACATTTAAACACTGTCCAAGTTTGCATGAAAGATAAGGATCATGGTCTACTCAGTTTATATTAATATGGTCATGTGCTGCCATCAAAAATTGGCAAGATTTTGGTACAGGCAAAGGAGCTCGAAACAACCATCTTAATTCTCAGAAATTTTCTGAATTCGTAAATTTATTAAGATGAGAAAGTGACACTAACAGGTTCTTAATATGCAAAGTATATGTAACTATAAACTTAATTGTACGGTAATATTTACAAAACCTCATGCTATGTATATATATACAAACTTTCCCAGAAGTGGGGTCAACTTTCTTGCGAAACTTTGAAATTCCTCGTCCAGGTTCAAGTTCTTGGAGATATGTGAACTTGTAATGGATTCTTCATCATCACAGTGAACACCTGTTTCTCAGATAAGTCAACATCACCATTTGAAACCTTCCACTCAAAATTCCAAACCAGATTGGCCACAAAGTACTCCAAATGAAACATTGCCAAATTATAGCCCGGACAGATTCTTCTCCCTGCTCCAAAGGGTATCATCTTTATCTCTTTGCTTCCCGTAATATCAAACACTTCATCTCCATCCTTCTCCATGCTCAAGAATCTCTCTGGCTTAAATTCCATTGGATTCTCCCACACCGTTGGGTCCCATCCCATCTCTGCAACTAAGAAATTTATAGTTCCATTTTTGGGTATCAAGAAACCATTCAATACCACATCCTCTTTCACTGCATGTGGCAGAACAAAATGTGCGGGTGGGTGACGCCTTAGTCCCTCCAAAATCACAGCTTTAAGATAAGGTAATTTGTTCAGATCCTCCTCTTTTACTTCCTTCTCCTTTCTATCTCCCATCACACCTCTAATTTCCTCCACAAGCCTCTCTTGTATATGTGGGTATTTCACTAAATTTGCCATAATCCATTGCAGCGCCGTAGCTGTTGTATCTGTACCTGCATTTATGAACTCTGAACTTACAGAAACAATTTCAGATTCTTCCAGGTTACGCTTCTCCTCTGGCCACTCCAAATCCAGCAAAGTATCCACGTAAGGCACAATAATTCGATCTGAGTTATCACTGTCCTCTGCAGCTCTGGTTAATCTCTCTTCCTTGGCTTTCTTCCTCGCTCTGATCAGTGGAATCAGAACACTTTCCTGTTCTTTCCGAGTCTGGAACAATTCCTGCCACCGCTTGCGGACACAATATGCGAGTGATTCTTGGCCAGAAATTCAGCACCCTGAATCTGTTGAAGCTCAAAAGCACAAGTCGTTGAACATGCTCGATATCGTTAATTTGCTTCTCGTTTAACTTTTCACCGAAGCACATGAACACCAGCAAACAGAACATAGCGTATTGAAGATGGTCAATCACCTTAATAGAATTGCTCGATTCAGAATCAGATTTGAGTCGATTAATAAGCACTTCCAAAACCCATTTACGCGAACCTGAAAAGGATTTAATCCGGGTCGGGTGAAGCATCTCGGAGGTGAGGTTGCGGCGGAGGACGCGCCATGTGGGGCCGTAGAAGGCGGAGCTAATGTCATGTTGCTCGCAGTTAAAAACCTTACTGGATGGGAAGAGCCTTGGGACGGTCAGAGAAAACAGCACCGTTTTGAACGAGGGCTTGGTGGGCGATAGATCGATCAGCTACAAATATAAGCGGACGAGACCTAACAGGAAGAGCGAAGATGGGACCGTATTTGGCACGAAGATTTCGGAGTAACGCTTCGACTTCTAAGAACGATCTGCGCAGAAAAAGAATATTGCTAATGATGGGAATACCAGGAGGACCAGGTGGTAGAGGGGTGGGGCGAGAGGGAGAAAGAAGATTGAAGAAGGCTCGGATGGCAAAGCAGAAACAGACAGAGACGAGGACGATGAACCAGACCTCCATGATTATGGTTAAGAATCAAAGAGGAGAAGATAAAGTAGTAATGAGTAAGAATGAGAACAGTTATGCGAAAATCATTGGAAATTTAAAGGGATGATCGGGCTAAAGAATTACAGAGAGACGATAATTGATCCGGAGGGATTGGATTGGACACGGCACATGATAGTTTGACTTTGGCCCTTTCCTGTTTCGTGGTGTCCAAGATGCCGATTATTATGTGACTGATGTTTTGTTTTGTAGTTCACTGATTTTCTCTCACGTGACTCAATAAAGATTGGAACTTTACGAAAAGTCAAAAACTTTTTGGTGAGGCACTCGGAGAAAAAGGAAAATATTTATACTCTTTGGACATTTCCGAAGGTGGAGCTTAATGTTTGGAAATTCTTAAAAATACTTCTAAGAAACACTTTTAGGGTCTGTTTGGTTTGAGGGGAGGGAGGGGAGGGAGGAGAGGGGGGTTTTATCCTCACCTTGTTGGTTTGATTAAAAAGGAGGGGAAGGGAGGGTATTTAATGATCCCTTGTTTGGTTCAAGGAGGGGAGGGGAGGGATAGTATAATCAATTTACCATTTTACCTTACATATTAGTTTTTATGTTTTTTATTGATATATTATATAAATTAATTTACATCTTATTTAAATTATATAATTTAATAAAAATTCAGTCTTATCATGTTAATATGTGTATTAAAAAATTGGTATAGTATTTTTTATTCTAATTAATATAATAATATATTTAAAATAATCAAATTAACAATTTTTATGCTCTAGAAAAATGAATTTTATTTTCTTTAAGCTATCTTTTTTTCAGCTTTAAAATATATTTAATAAATAATATATTTATAAAAAAAAATTAATTTTATATATTTAATTTTTTATTTAATTTTTTATATATTTTTAATTATAATACTGTATCTATTTTTTATTTTTTTACTTAGGATAATATCTTTTTATTTGAAATAATATCTAATAATATATATTTATGGGTAGAAGTGGAATATTAAAAAATAAGGGCATAATGGTCCAAAATTTTGGCTCCCCTCCAAAACCCCCATTTGGAGGGAAGCCAAAATGGGGGGGGAGGGGAGGAAGGGACATTTTAGCTCCCCTCCCTTCCAAAAATTTTAACCAAATGAGAGGAGGGGCTCATTTTCCCTCCCTCCCCTCCAACCAAACACACCCTTAAGTAACACACTTTTTATAAAACGAAGTAAATTTTTCTATATATTTATTTTGTAAATTACAAAGCATTTTTAAAACTATAATTTGGTTTATATCCAAACACTCTCTAAATAAAGGATGTTACCTGTAAAAAATGAAGTCTGAATAAAGGATGCCAAAAGCCTAAACTGAAATATTTGTACATGAACCAAGTTCCTAGTTGGGGAACAAATATTCAGCTGGAATGAAAGTAGAATGAACTCTTTTGGAAAATGGATTTGGTACATCCTTTTTTAGAGCAATGCATCACTTGCAATATCTTTTCCAATTATCTGTAAATAGATGTGGAAGGTAGAAAATGATGTGTATATATAATGTGTTAATTAATAATAAATTAACATTTAAACATGACTGAATTAATTTGCTAAAAATGAGTGATGGTGAGATATTTTAAGTGGAATTATTGTTATATCTTTAAATGCCCATGTAAAATAGTATCTGTTACTATTAGCCAAAGAAAGGAAACAATTTGGTCTCTATAAGAAGTAAGACTTTAGAATTTACAAGTTACTTTCTAAAATTTCAGAATTCTTCCTTTGTAATTTTTATCTCAAAAACAAAATGTAAAATTTTTCCTTTTTCCCATTCTGTTCTGTGATGATTTATACGTTCCATTTTAGAATTAATAAATCAAAATCTAAAATTTACGATTAAACATCTATTTCTTTCTTAGATATCAGGAAACTAAAAGAACATTTTTAACATTTTTGTCATTTCTTATATTTCAGATATGATAGCCATGTTAATTGGATGTAATTTATCAAATTTGTAATCTATACATTTCATATGTATAGTACCAAAATCTTATCTTAGAGTAATGAAAGTCACATACTATGTACTGCTAAAAATTGGTGTGAGGTTTTGACCAAGGCTAGCAATATAATCTTAATCGTTTCTTCTGATAAAAACATCATTGCTCTGTTTGCTCTGTCTATAATGGAATGCAACATAATATGAGATAACATCAAACTGTGCCCATTCATTCATTAAAAAGAACTAATAAACTGTGCATATGTCGCATTCATGGATGAATATATCTCATCCCTTGATCTACAGGAAGAAATTGCTACAAAATTTCATATTCACACAAACTCCACAAGCTACTTGCTTTATGAAGTTCACGTAAAAGCCACAAACTTGGGAACAATATCCATATAAGTCACCTACATGGACCATTATTCAGTGTCAGTATAAAGGATGAATCTGATGTGTTCCTCTTACATGTCTAGATCTAAAACCTCGGCCACAAACGAACTTGTAATGGATGTTTCATTACTGTTGTGAATTCTTCTTTCTCTGACAAATCAACATCGTCACAAGCTTTCCATTCAAAATTCCATACAAGATTGGCCACATAGTATTCCAAATGAAGCAGTGCCAATAGGTAACCTGGACACATTCTTCTTCCTACACCAAAAGGCATCATCTTTATCTCTTGCTTCCTGTGATATCAAATGTTTCCCCCTCATTTTTCTCAGTGCTCAGGAATCTCTCAGGCCTGAACTCCATTGGATTCTCCCACACCTTTGGGTCCCACCCCATCTCTGCCACCATAAAATTTAAAGATCCATTCTTGGGCACCAAGTAATTGTTGAAGACCAGGTCCTTTGACACTGCATGTGGCAACACAAAATGTGAAGGTGGGTGGCGTCTTAGTCCCTCCAAGATCACTGCTTTAAGATACGGCATTTTGCTCAGATCTTCTTCTTTCACTTCCTCGTGCTCTCTCTCACCCCCATACATCTCTTATTTCATCCACAAGCTTTTGTTGAATATGAGGGTACTTCACTAAACATGCCAAAGTCCATTGTAGTGCGGTAGATGTTGCATCTGTTCCTGCATTTAGAAACTCTGAACATATGGAAACCATTTCACCTTCACTTAGCTTTCTTTTCTCCCCATGCCATTCCAAATCCAACAAAGTATCCACATATGACACTATATTTTCATCTGTCTCATTATTATCATCATTGTCGTTATCATCATCGTCATCAGCTTGTTCTTGGTTTAATCTCTCTTCCTTCAGTTTCTTCCTTGCTCTTATCAGTGGAATCAAAACATCTTTTTGCTCCTGCTTAATCTGCAAGAACTTCTTCCACTTGTTGCGGAGCAACACTCGAGTAATTGCTGGCCAGAAATTTAACATTTTGAATCTCTTAAGACTCAAAAGTATACTCCTTTGAACGCGTTCTATGTCTTTGATTTGCTTGTCGTCTAATTTGTCACCGAAGCATAAGAACACGAGCAAGCAGAACATAGCATATTGGATATGGTCTTTCACTCTAACGGGATTGCTGGGTTTTGAATCAGCTTTAAGCCGAGTCACAAGCAAATCTAAAACCCATTTACGTATGCTCGAGAACGATCTGATTCTAGCCGGGTGAAGCATCTCGGAGGCGAGGTTGCGACGGAGGAGGCGCCATATGGGGCCGTAGGAGGCAGAGATAATGTTGTGTTGGTCGCTGTTGAGGATCTGCTCGGTGGCGAGGGCCTTGGGACGATCGGAGAAGACGAGGCCGTTTTGAATGAGGGCTTGGTGGGCCATAGACCGATCGGCGATGAATATAGCAGGACGAGAGCCGATCGGGAGAGTGACGATGGGTCCATATTTGGCATGAAGCTTTCGAAGAATGGGTTCGAGTTCGCTGAGTGATCTGCTCAGCCATACGAGATTGCCGATGATGGGGACCCGGAAAGGACCAGGAGGGAGAAGAGAGGAAGAAGATGAAGAAGGAGGAGGAGGAGAGACAAGCTTCAAGAGACCTCTAATGGAAAAACAGAGACAGATTGTGGCAAAGACGATCAACCACAACCCCATGATTATGGTTGGGAGAGCATGAACCAGTAAAAAGCTTTGGCTTTAGCCCTTAATCGGAGAAATCTTAGACCAAGCTTTGTACCACGTTTGTGCGAAGATAAATATAGCAAAGTCTCATATGTGGTCGTGGCTTACAGTGCCAACACACTTCAACGAAGACAATTTCTTGTGCTGCTTAGTTAACAAAATGCAAAAATGGACCCATAATTACATTAAAGTGATAATGAAAATTTTATATCACATAGGAGAGGAAGGTGATGTTGAACTAGTAAATATATATGTATAATCTCTCATACACATATATATATGTGGGATTGTATATCCTCTGTTTTTCCTACACAGATAATAAGCCATAGCTGAAATAAGGCTTCAAACGACACCGCTAAAAGTAAGCACAGACAGATTTGCTACTACTTCCGGTTTTAATTATAAGACAAATTACAAGTTCTTATAATTTGGACCGGAGGTAGTGTTCAATATGGAAACTGAATCTGAAGTAACCAAAAAGCCACTATCTTGGGCCTAGTCTTATAGTACATGTGCCACAAAATGATGTCTCTACGTGAATAAAAGCACGGAGATCATGTTCCCAGACTTCATCACCTGCATAACACACAAGCCATATAATCACCTCTATAACACAGAAAGCCATAACTTGATTGATCTCAAGCCCTAGGAGATACAGAGACTTGTAATGGATTTTCCATCACTACAGTGAATTCTTCTTTCTCTGTCAGATCAACTTCGGCTCCATTTGAAGTTCTCCATTCAAAAGTCCAGATCAAATTGGCCACAAAATATTCCAAAAGCAGCATAGCTAGATTATAGCCAGGACACATTCTTCTTCCTACCCCAAATGGCATCATCTTTATCTCTTTCTTCCCCGTGATATCGAATGCTTCTCCATTTTTCTCACTGTTCAAGAATCTCTCCGGCTTGAACTCCATAGGACTCTCCCACACATTAGGGTCCCAACCCATCTCTGCCACCATGAAGTTGACAGTCCCATTTTTAGGCACCAAATAATTGTTGAACACTACATCTTCTGATACTGCATGAGGCAACACAAAATGTGCAGGGGTGACGCCTTAAGCCTTCCAAGACCACAGCTTTCAGATATGGCAATTTACTCAAGTCTTCCTCTTTCACTT
>NW_021637643.1:0-46069 GCF_004799145.2 Neltuma alba | reverse complement strand
TTTATAATTCCATTTTTAGGTATCAAATAATCATTCAACACTACATCCTCTGTTACTGCATGTGGGATCACAAAATGTGCGGGTGGATGGCGCCTTAGTCCCTCCAAAATCACAGCTTTAAGATATGATAATTTGTTCAGATCCTCCTCTTTCAATTCCTTCTCCTTTCTTTCACCGATCACATCTCTAATTTCCTCCACAAGCCTCTCTTGTATATGTGGATCTTCACCAGATTTGCCATAATCCAATGCAATGTCGTCGCCATTGTATCTATCCCGGCACTTAGAAACTCAGAACTTATGGCTACGATTTCAGATTCTTCAAGCTCACGTTTCTCCACAGGCCACTCCAATTCCAGCAAAGTATCAACGTAAGGCACAGCAAGTTCCTCTGAGCTTTTCACTCTGTTCATTCTCTCTTCTTTGGCTTTCTTCCTCGCTCTGATCAGTGGGATGAAAAGATTTTCCCGTTCCTTCTTAGTCTGCAACATTTCCTGCCACCTCTTGAAAAACAGTATGCTGGTTAGTCTTGGCCAGAAATCCAGCACCCTGAATCTGTTAAAGCTCATAATTACACGGCGTTGAAACATCGTCGATATCTTTGATTTGTTCCTCATCTAACTTTTCACCGAAGCACATGAAACCCATCAAGCAGAACATAGTGTATTGAAGATGGTCAATCAACTTGATAGAATTGCTTGATCCAGCATCAGACTTGACCGAGCCGTGATAAGAATGTCCAGGACCCATTTACGAGAACCTGAAAAGGATTTAATCCGGGTCGGATGAAGCATCTCGGAGGTGAAGTTGCGGCGGAGGGCGCGCCATGTGGGGCCGTAGAAGGCGGTGTTAATGTCATGCTGAACACAACTGAAAAACTTAGTAGCGATAACTGGCTCAGGGCGGTCGGAGAAAATGGCGCCGTTTTGAACAAGGGCTTGGTGGGCGAGAGAATGATCAGCGATATATATAAGTGGACGAGACTTAACAGGAAAAGTGAAGATGGGACCGTATCTGGCACGAAGATCTCGGAGTAAAGATTCAATTTCTAAGATTGGTCTGCGAAGAAAAAGAAGATTGGTGATGGGAATACGAGGAGGGCCAGGTGGTAGCAGAAGAGTGGGGGGCGAGAGGAAGAAAGAAGATTGAAGAAAGCTTGAATGGTCAGGCAGAGACAGAGAGAGACGAGGAGGACGAACCAGACTTCCATGGTTAGGAATGAAGAAGGTGATGGACGAGTAATGAAGTGGGAAAACCTCAGTGAAAACCTCAGTGAGATGCCGGAAATTTAAAGGGAGGAACATAATTAGTGACGTTATCTAGAGAGGTTGGAGCACAGAACAAGTTAGTCCAACTTGAATCTTTATGTGACCTCCAAGCTATCGATTAAATAAATTACTGTGTTTCTTCAAGAATTTTCTCTCAGGGGGTGTTTGACTAAAACTAAACTATGATTTAGAGAATAGTTTCTGAAAAATAGATTTTTAGAAGAATAAATTTTGTAAAGAAATAATTCTGATAAAGTGAGAGTGTTCAGATAGCTGTTATCAGAAGTACTTTTTATATGTGTTAATTACTAAAAAGCACAAATTAATATGATAATTACATAAAAGATAGATTTATAATAGATTTTAATTTGAAGGAATAAAATTGTTAATAATTTTTTACCAACATAATTAATGACATATAAGATAATGTAATTAATAATTAATTAATATTTTTATATATATTTATAAAATAAAGATTAAATATATTTATAAAAAATAATTGAGGGGTATTAAAGTCATATTATCGTTGAAATCTACTCTGACAGACATAATCATACTCTCCAATTTGAGTCAAAAGCAGAATGAATTCATTTTTTTGAAACCATCCAAAATCATGGTTTTTGAATCCAAAACCATGATTTTGCCCCAAACCATGGTTTATCAATTTTACCTCCTGTTTGACAACTTTTTTCTCAAAAACCATGGTTTGAAATGTTACCCAAACTTAGGGGAAATCACAGGCAAGGACCTCACTAGCACCATATTCGCATGGGAGAGTTCTAATTTGAGAGAGTTTTAGTTTTATTATTTGAGCTTTACGACTAAATTTCTGTATATGATTTACATTTCCAACTAAACACCAAGCTTCTATAGTGTCAGCCAGCATACTAATTTTTGTTTCCCCCAACTCAGGATCTTGGGTGCAAATATGTTTTCACCATGGTTCCTGAATGTGATTTTCCTTTCACAACTAGTATGTCTACCTTATGTGCTTAGCCCTGTTTATAATTAATACTCATCTGTTCTTTAATACGAGACCTATTTAATTAATCTGATTAGATTAAAAAAGTCAGGTAAGTTAGTTAATTATAAGAAATAAAATATGTTTTTCCTAAAACATCATAATCATCTTCTTTAATATCTTACTACTCCCTCTTACTTGATTATTGTTAAAGGAGTATCAATAGGAGTAATTTAGAAAAAAAAAATGATACATATGAGAAATATGTCTTATATTTAGAACCAAAATCAACTCAACAATTAAGTCATATATTAAGGACCGGAGGAGTATTTGCAAAACGTCTCAACTTTTCTTGATTAATTTTGTGTTTTTCTCTCATTATTCACTTATTATAATACTCAATATGTTTAGGCTAAATGATATATTGGATATTTTAACTTTGTATAATATTTTAATTTGGTCCTTTTATTTTTAAAAGTATATTTTTGTTAATTTACCTCTAAAATCACTAGGTCTAAATAATGCTTTTTTGTAACAATTATAACTGTTTTGAGAATATGTTGGTATTTAAGAATATTTTATTAAATATAAGATCTCAATACCATCATTTTTGTTAATAATTTTAGGGTTAGAGAATTAAAAGTATACTTTCTAAAATTAAAAAAAACTAAATTAAAATATTGTACAAATTAAACCTTGCATATTTTAACGATATATTTATTATATCATTTTTTGAAGTATTATTCAATTTATTTTTATAATTTCCTTATACTTTATCTCTCCTAAATTTAAGAAAAACTTAAAATTTTTGTATATTTTTCTTCTTTAACTAATTTGAACTTACTTTTTGATCGATTCACGTCTTAAATCTCTCCCTTAAAAAGAGACAGAGCGGGTGTCAATTTTTTCTTCAACTTTTTTAAGGTGGCGCATTAAATAGTAAAGCATCTAGAGGAATATGTATTATCAGTTTACCACTTCATTCAATTTCAGCAAACAATAATATAATTATAAACCGAGTCACAGCAAGTTAGAAAAGTTCTAGAAGATCATCACACAATTGATAAAATATAAATAAATTAAAATAAAGTTATAGAAATAAAACTACAACACAAAGTTTGGGGGTCAAGCATTAGGAAAATAGGACCACGGAAGGAGTTTAATAGTTGAAGAGGACTAATATACTTTCTAAAATCTTTTGTAGGAACTTAGAATGAAATTCAAAATAAATTTGCATGAAAAAAATGACCAAAATATCATTGTTTATTAAAAAAAATCTATAACAAGGCCAAAATTTTTTTTTTAAAAAATGTATCCTCAACTAGTTTTGCTGGTGGCCAGACCATTGGCGTCGGCCGCCAAAGCCCTGTAACTGGTTGCTCAATGTGGTTGTGGGATTTGAACGCGCACTAAAAGAATATTAAACTACTAGCACTAAGTCACCAATGTTTCTTTAATCATACAATACAAAATTTTATATGTTAAAAATTTAATTTTAATTTTCAAATCGCTTACTTTTCAAATGCTTAAATCATCAACTTATTATTTCATTAATGTTTGTCTGTTAAATTATTAAGGAAAACTTTATCCAAAAGGTTCTAGATTATAAACTTGTCAATTAAGGTCAAATTTACTACCTCCGCTCCGGAGGTAGCACTTTTCAATTTATTAAAAGAAACTTATCAATTAAGTTCAATTTTTTAATATAATACAATTAAATGTATTTATGCGAATAAATATGTTAATGTTACGCTCAAATCTATCATCCCATTTAAGCGTGGTAGGTGGTGTTGTTGTTGAGACAACTACTTGTTAACAAATCTCTTAATTAATATTATAGAGAGTATTTGTCACAAACTTAAGTAAACTTGTTTTTTTTTAATTAAAATTTACTTGTTAAGTTATTAATCTACATTACATGTATGCATATAATTTTATAATAGAGTTCAATGCATCACAATTCAAAACTACACCAATAAATTATTGGTTGATATGGTAACTGTCTCACCCCATCAAGAAGAAAATACAAGTTCGAATCTTATGAAACGCACTTATTGAAAAACTTTAACTGTAACACTCCTTGTTCGATAAAAATTATTTTCAAATTCACAGTGATGAGACTTTAAGTTTATAGTTAAAAAAAAAGTTCAAAGTTACAGAAATTTACATTTGAAAATCCCGTCTCTTCAATGAAGAAAAACGCAAAATCGCGGGAAGAATGAAGGGGAAAGTTGCAGCTGAAAATGAGCAGAGAAGAAGAAATAAACCTAACATTTTTTTTGATAACATTATGTTACTCCTCCCTTTTTTTTTGGATGAAAATTAATCCTCCTTTTTAGTGTCGGCAAAATCCCCTAGACCTAATATTTAATATAAAAAAAAATTTTAACATCATAAAATAAAAAAATTCCTCAAATCCTCTAAACCTAATATTTTAATATTAAAAAAATAAAATTCTCCTTACTTTTAAACATCCTAATTCCTATTTACATAAATTTATCAATAATAATAATAATAGAATTTTATGACAACAATGGATTTCAAGTCCAATCAATTGCCGTCATTGATCATTAGTAATTTGTTTTAAAAATTTGCACAAAATAAGATAATATTCAATGCATATTAAAAGGATAATTTATCAATTAAATCCCATAAAGTATAAAATGGCTTATAAAATAAAATGAAGCTAATTAATCTCAATTAGCCCCAATTCATTAATTAAAAAACCAAGCAAAAAGGAAATGAAAACATATAAAAATATGATTTACTAAATATTATCAAAATATTTATAAAAAATTTGTATCATTTAAAAGTCAGAAGAGTACATTTAAACACTGTCCAAGTTTGCATGAAAGATAAGGATCATGGTCTACTCAGTTTATATTAATATGGTCATGTGCTGCCATCAAAAATTGGCAAGATTTTGGTACAGGCAAAGGAGCTCGAAACAACCATCTTAATTCTCAGAAATTTTCTGAATTCGTAAATTTATTAAGATGAGAAAGTGACACTAACAGGTTCTTAATATGCAAAGTATATGTAACTATAAACTTAATTGTACGGTAATATTTACAAAACCTCATGCTATGTATATATATACAAACTTTCCCAGAAGTGGGGTCAACTTTCTTGCGAAACTTTGAAATTCCTCGTCCAGGTTCAAGTTCTTGGAGATATGTGAACTTGTAATGGATTCTTCATCATCACAGTGAACACCTGTTTCTCAGATAAGTCAACATCACCATTTGAAACCTTCCACTCAAAATTCCAAACCAGATTGGCCACAAAGTACTCCAAATGAAACATTGCCAAATTATAGCCCGGACAGATTCTTCTCCCTGCTCCAAAGGGTATCATCTTTATCTCTTTGCTTCCCGTAATATCAAACACTTCATCTCCATCCTTCTCCATGCTCAAGAATCTCTCTGGCTTAAATTCCATTGGATTCTCCCACACCGTTGGGTCCCATCCCATCTCTGCAACTAAGAAATTTATAGTTCCATTTTTGGGTATCAAGAAACCATTCAATACCACATCCTCTTTCACTGCATGTGGCAGAACAAAATGTGCGGGTGGGTGACGCCTTAGTCCCTCCAAAATCACAGCTTTAAGATAAGGTAATTTGTTCAGATCCTCCTCTTTTACTTCCTTCTCCTTTCTATCTCCCATCACACCTCTAATTTCCTCCACAAGCCTCTCTTGTATATGTGGGTATTTCACTAAATTTGCCATAATCCATTGCAGCGCCGTAGCTGTTGTATCTGTACCTGCATTTATGAACTCTGAACTTACAGAAACAATTTCAGATTCTTCCAGGTTACGCTTCTCCTCTGGCCACTCCAAATCCAGCAAAGTATCCACGTAAGGCACAATAATTCGATCTGAGTTATCACTGTCCTCTGCAGCTCTGGTTAATCTCTCTTCCTTGGCTTTCTTCCTCGCTCTGATCAGTGGAATCAGAACACTTTCCTGTTCTTTCCGAGTCTGGAACAATTCCTGCCACCGCTTGCGGAACAATATGCGAGTGATTCTTGGCCAGAAATTCAGCACCCTGAATCTGTTGAAGCTCAAAAGCACAAGTCGTTGAACATGCTCGATATCGTTAATTTGCTTCTCGTTTAACTTTTCACCGAAGCACATGAACACCAGCAAACAGAACATAGCGTATTGAAGATGGTCAATCACCTTAATAGAATTGCTCGATTCAGAATCAGATTTGAGTCGATTAATAAGCACTTCCAAAACCCATTTACGCGAACCTGAAAAGGATTTAATCCGGGTCGGGTGAAGCATCTCGGAGGTGAGGTTGCGGCGGAGGACGCGCCATGTGGGGCCGTAGAAGGCGGAGCTAATGTCATGTTGCTCGCAGTTAAAAACCTCACTGATGGGAAGAGCCTTGGGACGGTCAGAGAAAACAGCACCGTTTTGAACGAGGGCTTGGTGGGCGATAGATCGATCAGCTACAAATATAAGCGGACGAGACCTAACAGGAAGAGCGAAGATGGGACCGTATTTGGCACGAAGATTTCGGAGTAACGCTTCGACTTCTAAGAACGATCTGCGCAGAAAAAGAATATTGCTAATGATGGGAATACCAGGAGGACCAGGTGGTAGAGGGGTGGGGCGAGAGGGAGAAAGAAGATTGAAGAAGGCTCGGATGGCAAAGCAGAAACAGACAGAGACGAGGACGATGAACCAGACCTCCATGATTATGGTTAAGAATCAAAGAGGAAGAAGATAAAGTAGTAATGAGTAAGAATGAGAACAGTTATGCGAAAAATCATTGGAAATTTAAAGGGATGATCGGGCTAAAGAATTACAGAGAGACGATAATTGATCCGGAGGGATTGGATTGGACACGGCACATGATAGTTTGACTTTGGCCCTTTCCTGTTTCGTGGTGTCCAAGATGCCGATTATTATATGACTGATGTTTTGTTTTGTAGTTCACTGATTTTCTCTCACGTGACTCAATAAAGATTGGAACTTTACGAAAAGTCAAAAACTTTTTGGTGAGGCACTCGGAGAAAAAGGAAAATTATTTATACTCTTTGGACATTTCCGAAGGTGGAGCTTAATGTTTGGAAATTCTTAAAAATACTTCTAAGAAACACTTTTAGGGTCTGTTTGGTTTGAGGGGAGGGAGGGGAGGGAGGGAGAGGGGAGGTTTTATCCTCACCTTGTTTGGTTTGATTAAAAAGGAGGGGAAGGGAGGGTATTTAATGATCCCTTGTTTGGTTCAAGGAGGGGAGGGGAGGGATAGTAATAATCAATTTACCATTTTACCCTTACATATTAGTTTATGTTTTTTATTGATATATTATATAAATTAATTTACATCTTAATTTAAATTATATAATTTAATAAAAATTCAGTCTTATCATGTTAATATGTGTATTAAAAAATTGGTATAGTAATTTTTTATTCTAATTAATATAATAATATATTTAAAATAATCAAATTAACAAATTTTATATGCTCTAAGAAAAATGAAATTTTATTTTCTTTAAGCTATCTTTTTTTCAGCTTTAAAATATATTTAATAAATAATATATTTATAAAAAAACAATTAATTTTATATATTATAATTTTTTATTTAAATAATTTTATAATATATTTTTAATTATAATAATGTATATATTTTTTATTTTTTTACTTAGGATATATATTTTTTATTTGAAATAAATATTATAATAATATATTTTATGGGTAGAAGTGGAATATTAAAAAAACCATAAGGGCATAATGGTCCAAAATTTTGGCTCCCCTCCAAAAACCCCAATTTGGAGGGGAGCCAAAATGGGGGAGGGGAGGGGAGGAGAGGGGACATTTTAGCTCCCCTCCCTTCCAAAAATTTTAACCAAATGAGAGGAGGGGCTCATTTTCCCTCCCCTCCCCTCCAACCAAACACACCCTTAAGTAACACTTTTTTATAAAACGAAGTAAATTTTTCTATATATTTATTTTGTAAATTACAAAAGCATTTTTAAAACTATAATTTGGTTTATATCCAAACACTCTCTAAATAAAGGATGTTACCTGTAAAAAATGAAGTCTGAATAAAGGATGCCAAAAGCCTAAAACTGAAATATTTGTACATGAACCAAGTTCCTAGTTGGGGGAACAAATATTCAGCTGGAATGAAAGTAGAATGAACTCTTTTGGAAAATGGATTTGGTACATCCTTTTTTAGAGCAATGCATCACTTGCAATATCTTTTTCCAATTTATCTGTAAATAGATGTGGAAGGTAGAAAATGATGTGTATATATAATGTGTTAATTAATAATAAATTAACATTTAAACATGACTGAATTAATTTGCTAAAAATGAGTGATGGTGAGATATTTTAAGTGGAATTATTGTTATATCTTTAAAATGCCCATGTAAAATAGTATCTGTTACTATTAGCCAAAGAAAGGAAACAATTTGGTCTCTATAAGAAGTAAGACTTTAGAATTTACAAGTTACTTTCTAAAATTTCAGAATTCTTCCTTTGTAATTTTTATCTCAAAAACAAAATGTAAAATTTTTCCTTTTTCCCATTCTGTTCTGTGATGATTTATACGTTCCATTTTAGAATTAATAAATCAAAATCTAAAATTTACGATTAAACATCTATTTCTTTCTTAGATATCAGGAAACTAAAAGAACATTTTTAACATTTTTGTCATTTCTTATATTTCAGATATGATAGCCATGTTAATTGGATGTAATTTATCAAATTTGTAATCTATACATTTCATATGTATAGTACCAAAATCCTTATCTTAGAGTAATGAAAGTCACATACTATGTACTGCTAAAAATTGGTGTGAGGTTTTGACCAAGGCTAGCAATATAATCTTAATCGTTTCTTCTGATAAAAACATCATTGCTCTGTTTGCTCTGTCTATAATGGAATGCAACATAATATGAGATAACATCAAACTGTGCCCATTCATTCATTAAAAAGAAACTAATAAACTGTGCATATGTCGCATTCATGGATGAATATATCTCATCCCTTGATCTACAGGAAGAAATTGCTACAAAATTTCATATTCACACAAACTCCACAAGCTACTTGCTTTATGAAGTTCACGTAAAAGCCACAAACTTGGGAACAATATCCATATAAGTCACCTACATGGACCATTAATTCAGTGTCAGTATAAAGGATGAATCTGATGTGTTCCTCTTACATGTCTAGATCTAAAACCTCGGCCACAAACGAACTTGTAATGGATGTTTCATTACTGTTGTGAATTCTTCTTTCTCTGACAAATCAACATCGTCACAAGCTTTCCATTCAAAATTCCATACAAGATTGGCCACATAGTATTCCAAATGAAGCAGTGCCAATAGGTAACCTGGACACATTCTTCTTCCTACACCAAAAGGCATCATCTTTATCTCTTTGCTTCCTGTGATATCAAATGTTTCCCCCTCATTTTTCTCAGTGCTCAGGAATCTCTCAGGCCTGAACTCCATTGGATTCTCCCACACCTTTGGGTCCCACCCCATCTCTGCCACCATAAAATTTAAAGATCCATTCTTGGGCACCAAGTAATTGTTGAAGACCAGGTCCTTTGACACTGCATGTGGCAACACAAAATGTGAAGGTGGGTGGCGTCTTAGTCCCTCCAAGATCACTGCTTTAAGATACGGCATTTTGCTCAGATCTTCTTCTTTCACTTCCTCGTGCTCTCTCTCACCCAATACATCTCTTATTTCATCCACAAGCTTTTGTTGAATATGAGGGTACTTCACTAAACATGCCAAAGTCCATTGTAGTGCGGTAGATGTTGCATCTGTTCCTGCATTTAGAAACTCTGAACATATGGAAACCATTTCACCTTCACTTAGCTTTCTTTTCTCCCCATGCCATTCCAAATCCAACAAAGTATCCACATATGACACTATATTTTCATCTGTCTCATTATTATCATCATTGTCGTTATCATCATCGTCATCAGCTTGTTCTTGGTTTAATCTCTCTTCCTTCAGTTTCTTCCTTGCTCTTATCAGTGGAATCAAAACATCTTTTTGCTCCTGCTTAATCTGCAAGAACTTCTTCCACTTGTTGCGGAGCAACACTCGAGTAATTGCTGGCCAGAAATTTAACATTTTGAATCTCTTAAGACTCAAAAGTATACTCCTTTGAACGCGTTCTATGTCTTTGATTTGCTTGTCGTCTAATTTGTCACCGAAGCATAAGAACACGAGCAAGCAGAACATAGCATATTGGATATGGTCTTTCACTCTAACGGGATTGCTGGGTTTTGAATCAGCTTTAAGCCGAGTCACAAGCAAATCTAAAACCCATTTACGTATGCTCGAGAACGATCTGATTCTAGCCGGGTGAAGCATCTCGGAGGCGAGGTTGCGACGGAGGAGGCGCCATATGGGGCCGTAGGAGGCAGAGATAATGTTGTGTTGGTCGCTGTTGAGGATCTGCTCGGTGGCGAGGGCCTTGGGACGATCGGAGAAGACGAGGCCGTTTTGAATGAGGGCTTGGTGGGCCATAGACCGATCGGCGATGAATATAGCAGGACGAGAGCCGATCGGGAGAGTGACGATGGGTCCATATTTGGCATGAAGCTTTCGAAGAATGGGTTCGAGTTCGCTGAGTGATCTGCTCAGCCATATGAGATTGCCGATGATGGGGACCCGGAAAGGACCAGGAGGGAGAAGAGAGGAAGAAGATGAAGAAGGAGGAGGAGGAGAGACAAGATTCAAGAGACCTCTAATGGAAAAACAGAGACAGATTGTGGCAAAGACGATCAACCACAACCCCATGATTATGGTTGGGAGAGCATGAACCAGTAAAAAGCTTTGGCTTTAGCCCTTAATCGGAGAAATCTTAGACCAAGCTTTGTACCACGTTTGTGCGAAGATAAATATAGCAAAGTCTCATATGTGGTCGTGGCTTACAGTGCCAACACACTTCAACGAAGACAATTTCTTGTGCTGCTTAGTTAACAAAATGCAAAAATGGACCCATAATTACATTAAAGTGATAATGAAAATTTTATATCACATAGGAGAGGAAGGTGATGTTGAACTAGTATATATATGTATAATCTCTCATACACATATTATATATGTGGGATTGTATATCCTCTGTTTTTTCCTACACAGATAATAAGCCATAGCTGAAATAAGGCTTCAAACGACACCGCTAAAAGTAAGCACAGACAGATTTGCTACTACTTCCGGTTTTAATTATAAGACAAATTACAAGTTCTTATAATTTGGACCGGAGGTAGTGTTCAATATGGAAACTGAATCTGAAGTAACCAAAAAGCCACTATCTTGGGCCTAGTCTTATAGTACATGTGCCACAAAATGATGTCTCTACGTGAATAAAAGCACGGAGATCATGTTCCCAGACTTCATCACCTGCATAACACACAAAGCCATATAATCACCTCTATAACACAGAAAGCCATAACTTGATTGATCTCAAGCCCTAGGAGATACAGAGACTTGTAATGGATTTTCCATCACTACAGTGAATTCTTCTTTCTCTGTCAGATCAACTTCGGCTCCATTTGAAGTTCTCCATTCAAAAGTCCAGATCAAATTGGCCACAAAATATTCCAAAAGCAGCATAGCTAGATTATAGCCAGGACACATTCTTCTTCCTACCCCAAATGGCATCATCTTTATCTCTTTCTTCCCCGTGATATCGAATGCTTCTCCATTTTTCTCACTGTTCAAGAATCTCTCCGGCTTGAACTCCATAGGACTCTCCCACACATTAGGGTCCCAACCCATCTCTGCCACCATGAAGTTGACAGTCCCATTTTTAGGCACCAAATAATTGTTGAACACTACATCTTCTGATACTGCATGAGGCAACACAAAATGTGCAGGAGGGTGACGCCTTAAGCCTTCCAAGACCACAGCTTTCAGATATGGCAATTTACTCAAGTCTTCCTCTTTCACTTCCTTTTCCTCTCTATCTCTCATCACCTCTCTGATTTCTTCCACAACCCTCTGTTGAACATGTGAGTATTTCACCAGATTCGCCATAATCCATTGCAGTGCTGTGGATGTTGTATCCGTTCCTGCATTTATAAACTCAGAACACAAAGACACTATCTCACCTTCATCAAGCTTGCGCTTCTCCTCAGGCCACTGTAAATCCAACAAGGTATCCACATATGGCACTATAACTTCAGCATCTGGTTTATTAGTGTTTTCCTCCTTGGCTTTCTTTCTCGCTCTGATCAGTGGAACCAGAACATCTTCCTGTTCCTTCCGAATTTGCAGCAATTCTTCCCAACGCTTATGCAACAATATCTTGGTGAGTCTCGGCCAGAAGTTAAGCACGGAGAATCTGTCAAAATTCAGAAGATAACGCCTCTGAACATACTCTATATCGTTAATCTGCTTATCGTCTAGCTTCTCACCGAAACACATGAAGACTAGTAAGCAGAACATAGCATATTGAAGATGATCAATGACCTTGATGGACTTTCCTGATTCTGAATCAGACCTGAGGCGGTTGAGAAGCGCGTGCAAGACCCACTTCCTGGTGCCCGAGAAGGATTGGATCCGAGAGGCGTGGAGCATCTCGGAGGCAAGATTCCGGCGGAGGAGGCGCCATGTGGGGCCGTAGAAGGCAGAGGTAACGCTGCGTTGATTACTGTTGGTGACCTTGCTGGTGGCGAGAGACTTGGGGCGGTCGGAGAAGACGGCGCCGTTTTGGATCAAGGCTTTGTGGGCGAGGGATCTATCAGAGATAAACACAGAAGGACGAGAGCCTATAGGGAGAGTGACGATGGGACCATGCTTGGCGTGAAGGCTTCGGAGAATGGGTTGGAGCTCGGTGAATGATCGGCGAAGCCAGACAACAGAGCCGATGATGGGAACACGAAGGGGACCAGGTGGGAGAGGAGGATGGCGGGAAGTCTTGGAATGTAAGGAAAAGAGAAGTGTGATCAAGAGGCAGAGAGAAACAGAGAGGAGGACGATGAAGATGAACCAGACCTCCATGATTGATTACCGGGAAGCTCCACCAAGAGTTGATATCTTTGAAGACATTTGTCTGGTGGTTAGACCTTTTATATCAGTCCGTTGACGTTGAGTGCATAATTTCTCTGCGTCCCGGTCATTTTGGCCAGCGTTTCTCATTCTATTAGTCATTTTTTATTACTGGAATTTTGCACAAGCACTTTGATTTTACGTAAAATTTTAATTTAGTCTCATCACTTTTTCAATCTTTTAAACTTAAAACCGTTAATTAAAAAATAATGATACTAAAATTTTAAATATTAATAAAATATTAAGTTTAATTTAAAAAAAATGCGTTCAAATTGTCATTTAGCACTGATAATTTTAGCATCAAATGACTAAAAACATACTTTTTAAAATTAAAAAATAAAAATAAAATATTATATATAATTAAAAAATCAAATGTATACTTGAATTCACTTATTATTTTTTATGAGTTAGATAATTAATTAATGAAGAATTTGATGTAAATATTTTCCTTTTAAACTATATGAGTCAATTCTTTGAAATACTCTCATAACGATTTATATTGAAAATAATTTTATTGGAAAAATTCATTTTATACTCATAATTAATAGACCAATATTTTTTTAAAAAATATGAAATTTTATATTTATAATCAAAATAAATAATCTTATTAGCACTTATATTTAAAATTAGAGGAAGTATAAGATTTAAAAAAAAGAAATTACATTTATTAAATTGTTGTATAGTGGGAGAGTGGAAGTATTAAAATTAGTGAGAGAAAGCGTCAGAAGTTTGAGTTTTCTTCCAAGTCGGGGCAGTGGGATGGGAAATGAATGAGTATGACTCTTGTTTTGTCTCTTTCCTTGGGAAAGGGGCAACCGGGGCTGCGCAATGGCATGGTCGTAAACGTAATTATCAATTGTTTCATCATTCCATTAAAATTATAATAACAAGTAAATTCATTAATTTTTTAATAAATCATATACCTATTTAATTTTTATTAAAATAAATATAACAGTTTGTTATAATTGTTTTTGTGCATTACATGTAACAAATAATGAGCATGTAAACAGGATTTTAATACATTAATGTGGCGTGTATAAGATTTCATGAAAAATACAAATGGATATGGAATATAAATATAAAATTTGAAGAAATTAATTAACTACTCGTATAATTTAAATATATCTGCTTCATTCCACGTGGATGAGTCGGGTCAAAGACTCAAAGTTCAGTTTTATCTAGAACTCTATCAGGGCCCCATTCAGCTTCATCAATTGATAAAGAATGAATAAAATGACATTAAGAAATAGGGAGAATTATTATAATATAGCAGCCTATGATAATAAATTTTAAAATAATAAATCATAACTACTCGCTTGTCATTAGAGTTTATTGATAATTTTTTCCACACCTCGTTACAATTCTCCTTAACATGTATTTTGGTCAATAATCACAAGGGAAAAGGTAAAATCAGACCAATAATGTTTCTAGAACATTTGAAAGCAAGAAAAATCACGCAAATAATTTTTTTTGGAAATTAGTAGTGTAAAATATAATAAGAGTACTGGCAAAAGAGAAAAAAAAAAAAAAGATACTACCTCTAATTTTAATTATAAAACCCCATTTATAACTTACAAATAAGGTTTTATAATTAAGATTGGAGGTAATATAATAAGAGTAACACTAACATGGAGGCCTGACCCGGTGGAAGCTTCAACTGAAATAAAATAAATATCCCTGAAATACCACCATTTCCTTGCATTTCTCCCTCCTGACTCCTCCAAGTCAACTTTCTTGTTATCCACAAATTCAATTAAATTATGAGTAAAACCAAAAAAAAGAAAAAAGAAATCTGGATGGATTTTTTTAACTCTTTATTGTATATTCTATTAATGACTTGTACGAATGAAAAACGTTTAAATTCATGAGGAGGAAAATGAAAATGATTCTGCCTTGTTGCGGTCAGTGGAAGTTAGAGCTTTAATTTGTAAAAAGCATTATCTGTATTCTGTGTATGTGTTCTTTTACAATACAACAGTCTTGTCCATGCCTCCAAGGTTCAATCTCTTAATTATATGTTCGATCTTATTGCTATGTCTCAGAATTTGATCTCACTCAATGGAGGCCTCTATATTGTGCGACTTCTATTTATGGTGCCCTCCCTCCCTCAGAGTTTGGATACAACATAATGGAAGACCGTTCGTTGTCTCGCTACTTTACTTGGCGAACTGTTTTAGGGATGGCTCCAAGCATCTTTTGTTGATAATGCTATTTTAGTTTATGATTTACAAAATAAATATGTCAGAAGGGTTTTAACATGGTACTCCCTCCGTCCCTTATTATAAGATCTTTTTAACTGAATTATCCAGTTTAAGAAAATAGTTAAAATTAATTAAAAACAATTAATATGTAATAAATGTATTTTTTTTAAATATATCCCTATATATAAATGGGTAAATGTGAGAGAGTAATAATCAAATAAATGAAAAAAGAAAATGTGTGAAATACATTAAATGAGAGGTAAAATAGTTAATGATGTATTAAATACTCAGACAAATTCAAAAAAGATCTTATAAAAAAATAAACCTATTTAAAAAAATTAGACCTTATAATAAAAAACAGAAGGAGTAGTGGTTAAGTGCTGTTGAGCCCAAAATAAACACGACCAGGCTATGGCTGGCATGATAATGGGCCTTGCGTTGGATCTGACAATACATTGTTTGCCGTGTGTTATCGTTCCGGGCTTTCTATCAAGTGACTTCGTATCACTTTGTTAGAAGATCTTTTAGACTATCAAGTGTTGATGGATTTGGTCAGAAATCCACTCATGACTTGTAAGTTTATAGATTAGAGGTATGTACTAGTCTTATTCAGCCTCTGAAATCTATCTTATCTAAACTTTTCTTTTTGTAAAAAAATAGAGGATCCTTTCCTTTGTAGTTATCTACCGAAAAAATTGTCTAGTTATAAAAGAAAAAAGAAAAACATTTAAATTATTTTTTCCGTGAAAAATATCCAAAGATATATATTTTTCTTTGTATTTTTTTTTGGAAGGGGACTCCCTGTTCCTACTTATCATGGCCTTTTAAAAATATTTTATGGTCCTATATTTACAAATCACTTTAAAAAACTACGAAACAATTAATATGTGTGTCAACAATATTCTTGATATTAATAACTATATTTATGGTGCAGAGAGGGATTAAGAGAGAGCTGAATAAAATTAATAAAGAAAATGCAAGGGATGCAATTTCATTTTGGAAGGATTCATCTTACGTGTGTACATTGGCCATACGTCATATCACGCATACATTCATATTTTAATTCTTGCATTCTTAATTGTATACTCCCTCCAATTCAATTATTATTATAAAAAAGACTTTCAACATGTTTCATAATATAACATGTTTTACTCAAAACACTAATTTTTTTGGAAAAATGACAAATACAGACTCCTGAATTACCAAAATTACAAAAAAGTCATCTGAATAAGTCAAATTACCAAGAGGGACCTGATCTCAAATTGCAATTAGCAAATCATACCTAAAAGACTAAAATACCCTTTAGTTATTCAGATTCAATAATGAAGGCATAAACTGGCAAGAGACCTCTTTTTTCCTTCTTCTCTTCGGACTTCCTCTCCCTCTCTTCTTCTTTCTCTTTCTTCCTTAGGTCGAAGCTGTTAGGATTATAGTTTTGATGATAACAAAGTTAGATTAATTGAGTTAAGTATGTTGATCGATCATCTGATCGATCAAACGTTTATCGCTAAGGTTACAGATAATTGTTCAGGTGTAAATCAGTTTTATAGTAGGTATTTTGATCGAAGAACTATCCGATAAATGGTTAATTGATAAAATGATCGATTATCGCTAACATGGAAATCACACAAGGTTACCGTTAATTATCGATCACCTGATCGATAACATCAGATAAACAATCGAGTTACTCATAAAGAGAACCAAATCTGAAGTGCATTTATCGATCACATGATCGATAAATCAGTTATCAATAACGAATTCGATAAAAGGTAACACTCTACTCGTTCTGTATATTAATTTTGTTATCCATCATATTTTCGATCATTTATTTATCGAACACATAATCGAACATTATGCTCTAACTCTCTGGATGCAGGAAGCCATCATAACTGCTGAATCGATAACATTATCGATCAGAAAGTTATCGATCACATGATCGATAATCAATGTTTTTATCTGCTCATATTTAGTTTTTCTGCAACCAAATTATCGATAACATTATCGATAATTTAACTTGTCTGCATAATATCTTTTCACATAACTTGATCGATAAAGAGTCTAAAGATTGCTATCTTCGCATTAACTTATGTTGAACCATTTTTTCGATCACCTAATCGATCATTGACTTTTCGATAATATGATCGATCATCCAATTTCCTGAAACTCATGTTTTCACAAAACGTGATCAATAATCAGTTTCTTTACCTTACAGGATTAAATTTCTTTTCTCACTTTATCGATCACTTGTTCGAATATTCATTGATCGATCACCTGTTCGATCATTTCAGATAGTCTGTGTCTTTCGCTGAATATATTCATACTCATGGTTTATCGATAACCTTATCCATCATCCATTTATCGATAAGTTGTTCGATCATCAATGACTGAAGTTTCATTTCTGTAACATTTGAATTATCGATAATATGTTCGATCAACAAGTGCTCGATCACTTGTTCGATCATGGAACAATTTTCATTTACTATGATAATTCTTAAAATCAATGATCTAACACTTGATCGATAATCATGTTGAACTAATTCAAAAGCTTTCCCTCAGTTTATCGATAACCTGATCGATCAACAAGTAATCGATCACCACTTCGATTAAGCATGTCCAAGATCTCTTTCTGATATTTTTACAGATAAATTATTTCATCTAGAATCATTGTATAATCGATTCATTTTTCTTCTTAGTTCATGACCAAAGCATACATCGCAAATCTTTTACTTGTTCAAAGTTTAAAATATACAGATCACTAAGAAAGACTGCAACGGCTCTTCAACGGGATTACGTAAACTACAACCTACAGTGTCAGAAGCTCAGACTCATTAATGGCGGAACCGTTGAAACCGGCGAAACACGCAAACGGAGTCACAACGGCTAGAAGCTCTTCCATCTAACGGCTACTTAACGATCTCAACTATAAAAGGCGCGAAGAAGCATTAATGAAGGGATTGAATAGCGGAACTACCACCTGTGATTATTAAGCCTAGCATTCAATACTCTGTTTTCCTCAATACTACTGAGCGTCAGTGTTCATCATTAAATTCACTCTGTAAGAGAGTCGATAACTACTCTTCATTAATTACTATTGAGTGATACTCAAGAGTGTGGACTCTTGAGAGGGCCTGTATCCTTACGGGAGTAAGGGGGAGTGATTGAGCGATTCAATTACTGTACCGAGGCACCAAGAGCCCTGTCGATCTTGGAAGATAGTGAAATACTCAGAAGTGTTCTGAGGACTGGACGTAGGTCAAGTGGTTAAGACCGAACCAGTATAAATCTTGTGTCTTCCCTCTGCGGTGAAATCTCTCCTGACTCTGACTCTCTGTTTTCAATACTGTCTCGTTGTAATTTTAAAATTTTTGTAACTCACCCAATTCACCCCCCTCTTGGGTGAGATTGATTCTAACAGAAGCGGCGTTTTCTTTGGGTCTCCTCCATGGCGAATCGTGTAGTGAGGGGCGAAGAGGGCTTTCGCAGCTCCTTGCGTAGGATATCGGAGGGTGAAGATAGGAAGGTGGTCAGTGACAGTGGAATGGAAGATTTGGGACAGTTTTCTACAATTCTGAAATAGGGAGTGATTGCGACCTTTTTGTTGAACAACGGCGGTCAACCTTATGGATCATTTTCTCTGTTAGCAAAGAAGAAGAAGGCTGAGTTCTCTAAGCTGTTGATGGAAGCTACAGGGTTCGTTGGTTTGAATATTTTACAGATTTTGAAGATGGTGTGGTTGAATACTGTCTTCTTTTTGTTTACTTGTATTTGGGAATCGATAATCTCCTCATTTGATTTAGAGTTGCCGGTTGCTGTTAAAACACCTCTGGTTTTTTGTTATTTGACTTAATATTGTTGTAATTTTACTTAGTAGTGTTGTAACTACAAATTGGTTAGTTTGATCACAGCAACATAGCATGACAATCTGAAAATGTTGGTGTTTTGTTTATGGGCAGAGCAATGTTAACATTTAGTATTTATAGTTGTAAATGGTATCAATGTAAATCCATGTAATGTTCTGAAATTTATGACAGACCTCCTCACATATTTATTATTTCACTTACCACAGTTGTTATTTGGCTTTCTACTTTTGTCAATTGATTTTCACAACTTGTCATTCGCCTTACTCAACTTGTCATAAATTACAAATCAGAACTTGTCATCTGCTAAAGAAATATGAAAATTCTGTCATTTGAAAAGAGAAAATTAAATTTTTATAAATTTCTTATTAGAAGTTGTCATTCGCCTTACTAAACTTGTCATTCATCTTACTCAACTTGTCATTCGCCAAAGAAATCTAGAAATAAATGTGTTGAAGGGAATGTAACGATCACCATTATTGTGATGATAGAAATGCAGTAACAGAAACATAGAATTTGTTAAATTACATCCACGTTGGTGGATATTTTGAAGCAAGGATGAAGGGGAAGTTGAATATATTAGAGGGAATATAATGATCACCATTGTTGTAATTTCGCTTGCTAGTGTTGTTAATGCAGAATTTTAACTATTATGACAACAATGCAGTGATAGAAACACATGACAATCTGATAATTATGGTCTTTTTATATTGTGTAGAGCAATGTTAACATTTTTTGTTAATCAGTTCTATATTGTAACATTGTAGAGCTATTTAATGTTATCCACTTAATTAGAAACGTGGTGACAGAAATGCAATGACAGAAACACAAAAATTCTATCATTTGCCTTACTAAACTTGTCATCTATTAAAGAAATCTAAAAATTCTATCATTTGAACAAAAAAAATTAAATTCGTATGAAATGCTTATCAGAAGTTGTCATTTGCCTTGCTAAAATTGTTATTTGCCTAACTAAACTTGTCATAAATTGCTTATCAGAACTTGTCATCTGTTAAATAAATCTAGAAATTGTCACTTGAAAACAGAAAATTAAATTCATATGAAATGCTTATCAGAAGTTGTCATTCGTCTTACTAAACTTGTCATTTATTAAGGAATTGTGCAAATTGTCATTTTAATGTAGAATCTTAAATTCCTATGAGTTGCTTATCAGAAGTTGTCATACATCTTACTAAACATCCTTGGTGAATGACAAGTTGAGTAAGATGAATAACAACTTCTGATGAGCAAGTCATAAAAATTTAATTTTCTCTTTTCAAATGACAGAATTTTCATATTTCTTTAGCAAATGACAAGTTTTGATATGTAATTTATGATAAGTTGAGTAAGGCGAATGACAAATTGTGAAAATCAATTAACAAGAGTGGAAACTCAAATAACAACTATGGTAAGTGAAATCATAAGTCAGTGAGGAGGTTTGTCATGAATTTCAGAACATTAAATGGATCTACATTGATACCATTTACAATTATAAATACTAAATGTTAATATTGCTCTACCTATAAACAAAATACAACATTTTCAGATTGTCATGCCATGTTGCTATGATCAAACTAACCAATCTATAGTTACAACACTACTAAGTAAAATTACAACAATAGTAAGTCAAATAACAAAAAACCAGAGGTGTTTTGACAGTAACTAACAACTCTAAATCAAATGAGGAGATTATCGATTCCCACATACAAGAAACAAAAAGAAGACAGTATTCTTGACAGTCGAACAACACTATATCAAAAACATATCTGGAAATGAAAGTTGAAAGTCATCAACTAGCATTAATGATGGGTCACCATCTTTTTTGTAATAAAGATTGGTGGGAATAGCCACAACCTTAATCATATTGATAAATGCATAGGCGGGAGATGAATATCTTTTAGAAGGAGAGGAATAGAAGGAAGAAGAGAGGGAGGGAGATGAAGAGGGAGAGAAGGACAAGACGGAGGAAAAGAGAAGAAGGAAAGAGAAAGAGATGGGGTGATGGAAGAAAGAAAATAAAGGCATTTCTGTCTTTTCAGCCTGATTTCATAATTATAATTTGAGACCGGGTCCTTCTTAGCAATTTGACTTATTCAGGTGATCTTTTTGTAATTTTAGTAATTCAGAGATCTTTATTTGTCATTTTCCCTAATTTTTTTCCGTTTAGCCTCCCTTACTAATTATAAATAGGCAAAATTTTATAAAAAGAACCCTTAAATTATCATATACCAATTCAAGCTAAAAGTGACAGAAAAGGAAGTGTTACTTGATATGGCATTTTACAAATACAATTAAATGACTAAAATGCCCTTATATCAAAAAGTTTATTAACAAATTTTGAACTTACAATGACAAATATTAAATAACAAATGACAAAAAATGTATTTGCAATGACAATTATTTTATTAAATTTCTGCAAATCATCAACCATATTCTTAAAAACTTGTAATACCCGATTCGTTCAAAAATGGGTTGGGTATGATATTATGATATTTGAATATATTCAACTAATAAGATTTGAATAATATTTTGATTAAGATTTGGGTATATTGAATGAAATAAGGAGTATCATGATTAAATGAGATTTTAATTGGAGGTTCAAATAAAGAAATTAATAATTAATTTTGAATTTAGATAATATCTTAATTGAGATTTGAATATATTGAATTAAATGAAAAGCATCATAATTAAATAATATGTCAATTGGGGGCTTAAATAAAAATAAATAAATAAATTTAAATTTTCATATTTTTTCCTAAATTCCACATTTCTAATTCAAATCCAATTTGAATGAATAAAAAAACATATTCCTATAACAAGTAAATCTTGAGATATCTTAAATAATACAATTTATTAGAATTTAAAATCTAATCAAATTTTTTAGCCCATATATCATACAGAGGAGAAATTTCTAATTCCAATTATATTCTGTTTAATACAATTAAGATTAGGAGAAATTATAAAAAAAGACATAGGAATTGCAAAAACACAGATAGGGACCATTGACAACTTTACTTTGGGTTTTGACAACTTCAGGGCATATTATTCTTGTCAAAACCCAAAGTGAAGTTGTCAAGGGTCCCTATCTACATTTTTACAATTCTAAAGTCTTTTTTAACAATTTTCTCTTAAAATTATATATCAAAAAATTCCAATATGGAAATACTAAAAGAAAATCGTACAATGGTACAGTTCACAAACATGACTTCTTTATTCCCTATCACAAAAGGATATTATATTTGAAGACTAATTAACTCTAGCAAGCCATAAATTGCTTTTAAATATAGAACAATTTGTACTCTTAAGTACATTTCGTTACTTTAATGATCTAAAAATCAAAATGCATGGTGTTCATACTTTATATGGTGATTTGCAGAAAACCTACCGGGTCCTAAAATCTTGGGGATAGAGAGACGAGCAATGGAGTTTTCATCATCATAGTGAATTCCTGTTTCTCAGACAAATCAACATCTCCGTCTGGGGATTTCCACTCGAAATTCCAAATCAGATTGGCCACAAAATATTCCATATGAAGTATGGCCAAGTTGTTTCCTGGGCACATCCTCCTTCCCGCTCCAAACGGCATCATCTTTATCTCCTTCGTCCCTGTGAAATCAAACGCCTCCACCTCATTCTTCTCGCTGTTCAGGAATCTCTCTGGCTTGAACTCCATTGGGTCCTCCCACACCTTCGGATCCCAACCCATTTGGGCCACCATGAAATTCACAGTTCCGTTCTTGGGCACCAGGTGATCATTCAGAACCACGTCCTTCGTCACAGAGTGTGGGATCAGAACTCGACCGGGAGGGTGACGCCTCAAGCCCTCCAGGATCACGGCCTTCAGATACGGAAGCTTGCCTAAATAAGCTTCATTCACCATCCTTTCCTTTGAGTCTCCCATCACAGATTTGATTTCGTCGTAGAGGCGCTGTTGGAGCTGCGGGTACTTCACCAAGTTGGCCATGATCCATTCCAGTGATGTGGCTGTGGTGTCTGTTCCAGCAGTCAGAAACTCCGAAATCAAATTGACGATTTCGTCTTCTTCAAGCTTTCGCTTCTCCTCAGGCCACTCTAAATCCAGCAGAGTATCCACGTATACGACTTCGCCTTTATGAACCTCTTTGGCTTTGCTCAGTCTCTCTTCCTTGACTCTCTTTCTCGCTCTGATCAGAGGAACCATCACGTCGGCCTGGTTCTTCCGTAGTTGCATGAACTCATCCCATCGCCTTCGCAGCAGTATCTTGGACATTCTTGGCCAGAAATTCAGCATGACGAATCTGTTGTACCTCGAAAGAATAGTACGCTGAACATGTTCCATCTCGTCGATTTGCTTGTCGGATAGCTTCTCACCGAAACACATGAAAGCTAACAAGCTGAAGATCGCGTGCTGAATATGGTCCCTGAGTTTGATGCGATCGGAGGAATCATGATGAGCCCTAAGGTTTTGAACGAGCATGTCGGCCACCCACCTCCGAGTGCTGCAGAAGGATTTGATCCGGGCCGGGTGGAGGATCTCGGAGGTGAGGTTAAGGCGGAGGGCACGCCAGGTTGGGCCGTAGCGGGAGGAGGTGATGTTGTGTTGGTGAGCGTTGATGATCTTGCCAGTGGCCAGGGCATCGGGACGGTCACTGAAGACTGCGCCGTTTTGAACAAGGGCTTGGTAGGCGAGGGATCCGTCGGCGATGAAAATAGCAGGAAAGAAGCCGACGGGGAAGGTAATGATGGGGCCGTACTTGGCATGAAGACGAAGAACAAGAGGCTCGAGTTTCTTCAAAGATACGGAAAGAAATAGCAGAGTTCCGAGAATTGGAAGAGGACCCGGAGGAAGACGATGAGATTTATTGAACAGTAGTGAGGGAAAGAGAAGAGTGAGAAATGGCTTCAAGAAAAGGCAGAGAAAGAGAGAGACGAGGACGATGACCCATGCCTCCATGATTGTTGTGGATGTTTCAGACCAGATCACGATGAAGCATGCTCTTCCTTCTTTATTTTGTACCTGACTCCATATGGATATCTTCACCGCTTCTAATTACTGAGGACAGAATTTTTTTCCTTGTGCTTATAGGCCTGTTTGGGTGCTCTGAAACCGTGGTTTCAGAAGCACTTTTCCGCAAAACGAGGTAACCTCCTCCACATATTTACTTCGTAATTCGTAAAAGCACTTCTGAAACCATGGTTTGGTTTCTATCCAAACACTCCCTATAAATAATTGGAAATGTAAATAAACTGGTCCTCCTTGGACGCAAAGACTTTTCTCCTCATGCTCATGGTATTTTGAAACCAAAAAAATAATTAATCATTTTAAATAAATTCTAATACTTTTTTTCGGAAGTTGGCATTGTGTTAGTTTTTCAAGAATAGTTTGAATCATTACTAAATAAAATAATTTTTTTAAATTTATGGAATTATAAAAATTAAACCTCTTTTCTTATGAATTATAGTAATTTTTTTGCACGAAATTAAAATTATGAAATAGATTTCAAAAATAAGAATTTTGAAAAAGGGTTCAATCAAATTATGATTCCACGTATCACCAAATATAAACAACAAATAATGTTAGTTATAGTACCATGTCATAAGCTGCATTCATAATTTCATCGAAATTGACAACTAAAGCTACCCTAACATGCTGAGTCATCGGTTGGACCAAGATAAGACGCATACCGAACATTATTAATTACACAATCACTAAATTTTCTAAACATGTAGCTGTACATTTTTAAAACTTTTGTATTACTACTTGTACTTATAATCTTAATTATAAAATTTTATTTATAAATTATAAATGAGATATTATAATTATTACAGGAGTTAATGCTTTGTTTAAGCTCTCCACTACTTGTATGTGCTTTTATAGCTGGACTCGCCTGATTAACTTTCACAATTCTTCTAATAGCATCTTTCACTATCTGATTATTTATTCTCTAATAGTTACCTCGCAGATGGCATCAGTATGAAATTAGGACTTGTGATTTAACTGGACTTCGAAAATATCGACCTACCTTTTGGATGAGAAGTGACAATAAAAGAGACTTCTTACCGGCAGCTATGGGGTACTGATCTCCCCGCCGTCGTAGGCGACGGGGCTGATGATCTGTGTGAAGGTCGCAATGGCGTTGAGCACTTGAGCCATAATTAACATGATCGTGCCAAAATAAAAAGATTATGAGTAAAATTACATTACTAAGAAGATCGAGATGCTGGGCACAACTGAAAAATAAGATCGAAGATAAAATTGCATTTAGCTCCTTCTTTTTGTGAGTCTAGACAAATTGAATGGTGCTTTATAAATAATAATTAAAACTACCTCTAGTTCTTAATATAAGAGGTAGATAATCATTTGATGATATTAAGAAAATTAATTAAATTAATTGTTTTTCACAAATATGTGTTAGTCTCCTAAACTATTATTTTTAATCATGTGTATTGGATTATTAGAATTATCTTTTAGTGGAAACCTCTTGTAATCAATTATATGGATATTTTGAGAAAAGATAGGAGACAAAGTTGATTGAGGTCTTAGATTTAAAACTAAATTCAACCCATAATTAGCTCTTATATTAAGAATAGGAGATAATAATATCTATTTAGTTACATTATATATATATATATATATATATATATATATATAACGTGCGTGTATATAACATAAGACAGAGAAGTTACGAAAATCCTACAATTAAACTAAGGAATTTGGAGTTGGCCGAAAAACCCTAAGGATTTTGGAAATCTTGTAATATCCCTCTCTACTCTCTGGTAGCTGAAATCTAATACTGCCCCTCATTTTTAATATAAGAACTTGTTTAATTTTTATTTTAATTCTAAATATAAGATCTCAGCCCACTTTGTCTTTCACATCTATATATTCATTTTTTTTCAAAATAATTTTTATAATAATAGTAGTTCTAACTAATACACTTAATTAGTAAGGATATTTTAAGAAAAACAATACTTATTTATGACAAATAACTAATTCAACTAATTTTTTTAATAAACTTAAATTAGTGAACTAGCTTTTATATTAAGAGTTTAGGTTGAATTCTGCTAGGAGTAATTACTAATTAGAGACAAGATGTTCAAAGATTGAATGCAATGATAATCACTTGCAACTCGCGTTTCCTTGACATGAGGGAAAACGAAGGCGGTGGAATTTTTTTTTTTTTTTTTTAAAAAAGGCGGTGGAATTGTTTGAAGAATGACACGTCATGCTTTGCCTAATTATTCAGCCTATGCCGCCTCATGTTTAATAAATCTTAGTACTGCCCGGCTCTTAATATAACAACTAACAACTTGTCGAGGGACCAGTTTAATTTTAAATATAAAATATCAATTTTTCTTTTAAATTTATAATTTATTTTGTAAAATATTAATTTTTATTGCACTTGGTAAGGAAATTTCTATTTAAGGATGAACATGATTAAAAATGATACTTTAAAAGACATGATTAAAAATAGTACTTTAAAAAAATTAACTCGTATAGTTGTTACAAATAATTAACCTAACTAATATATTTAATCTATTTAAATTAATTAAGTATTTTTTACATATAGACAGTATTAATTTACTTGAATTATTCTTTCTTCTGCCATTCGATCGCTTTAATGAGACATGCACGATGCATCCTTAAGTGGCACGAAGGAAATCGAGGAGAGAGGAGAAAAAATATTAATAAGTTTAATTTAAAAAATTGAAAAAATGAGGTTAAAATATTTTAATTAATTTTTTTATTCTTTTATCTTATATTTTTTTATCAAAATTTTATAGCCCCACTTCTCTAATTTTTTAAAACGAGCTTATTAAAAAAAAAATTTCTCCTCATTTCTATATTTCTCGTATCAAATGCACCGTAAATGCCAAATATTTGGACTTCTTCTAGGAAAAGTACATAGAGTCCAGTAATTATATATACATTTATAAGAAAAGTATTTAAGATCTGACATTCACACTTATGCTGTCAGCTCTGGGCATATCTCTGTTTCTTATTCTCATAGAATAATTCAAAGCCCTGTAAGATGGCCTAGTTAATCCAATCACTAAATGTGCTCAATAGGTTCTTTTAACTAATTCTCGACATCATACCAATAATTGGTGCCCAATGCAATAATCGGCTCAATATGGATCCTTTATTATATATATGCAAAACGGGCTAGATCAGTAAAGCCCAATTGTAAAATAAAACAGATCATAAATGTGGGACAAAATAAAATTACAAGGCCCAACTTTGAGTCCAATTCTTTTGTACAAAAAAAAGTCCAGTTCTTAAAAATAGCGTCCCAAAAACAACAGAATCAAAGCCCTGCATTCTTCAAGGGGGCTAGGTTTTGTCGACTAAGGGTGTGTTTGGATGAAACTAAATCGTAGTTTAAAAAAGTGATTCTAGAGAATAGATTCTGTGAAGAATAGATTCTGGAAAGAATAAATTTTATGAAAAAGTGATTTTGAGAAGTGAGAGTGTTTGGATAGTTGTTATCAGAAGCACTTTTTATATATATAAATTACTAAAAAAAAGACACAAGTTAATATGATAATTACAGAAAAAATAAATTTTATGATATATTTTAATTTGAAGGAATAAAATTGTTAATAATATATTTTTTATTAACATAATTAATAATACATAAGATAATATAATTAATAAATAATTAATATGTATATATATTTATAAAATATAAGATTAAATATGTTTATAAAAAAATATGTTTATAAAAAAAATAACAAGATACATATTCTATAGGCTCTCACACTCTCCCTTTTTTCTCCAAAAGCAAAAAATTTTTGCTTTTCCAAAACCATGATTTTGGCCCAAAACCATGGTTTGTGCAAATTGGGTGGGTGTTTGGGTGACTTATCACCCAAACCATGGTTTGGGGTGTCACCCAAACGGTGCCTAATTTTATAATATCTGAGAAAAATTAAATCCAGTTAACTATAACAGAACCATATATGAGCGTACAGAAATGAACAATTGCTGGCCAACTTCATGCAAACTTGAAAATTCCCAAACTCTAGAGTGTAATTAATTATCTTACGCTAAACGAAATAGGATCGAACCATTATTATGTAATATAACCTCCCATAATTAATTAAATAGTACTGGCCTTGAATTTAAGAGAATTCTGGGGAAAAAAAAAGGATGCAAGAACAAGACTGGTTTCCTAATTAAGTGTGTAAATATTTTAACAACCGACGCCCGACTGATCCTAAGGCCCACCTAAATTAATCAAACTATCCAAATACCAAAAAAGGAAAAATGCAAAATTGCCTATAAAAGCACTTTCTTTCCCGGCTCTTTTTGGTCTAGTCTGTGTCATCGTACTTGTATTTGTTGTGCTCTTTGTTTTTGCCTTTTTAGAATCTATCGTACACATTCAGACATAAAAGTTTTCATCTTTATAAGTAGCAAAATACCAAAAGAGAAAAAATATCAATTAAAAAGATAAACGACAACATAGAAAAGACATGATGATAATTTTGTAAGTATTTTTAATTTTAAATGACTCAGGAACTAACTTGAATTAGCACTTTTTATATCGATTTTGATTGTGACAGACATAGAAAACATTTCAAAATAAAAAAAATTCCTTGTTTACATAATTATATTAGTTGGGTCTTAAATAACGGACATAGATTGTCTGAATTATGTTGGTTTTTAACTCTAACCCACGTAAGAACTCATTTCTAAATTCCTAAAGACTTCAATTGTTAAGATTGTTTGAATTGTATTACATTTGATGATTGTATTGAAAACCGTATAGCTCAACTACATTGCTTCTGGTTGTGTAATGAACTATTGATGTTGGTGTTTATTTTAATATTATAGGGGTGTTTGTAACCGAACAAATTAAACATATTTTAAAAAAAAAAATCATAATCTACATCAGTAATATTTAATGGTCACATGGCTTAGAGTATTGCGTCGGTTAAGGATCATATCCTACGTAGATACTCTCTAATAATTTCAAGCCGACATGGATAAACTTATTTACTACTGCATTGTCATTATTTGTCTTCTCCATCCACCTAATTAATTATCGACATAAAATGTGCTTGTTACAGTAGTATTCTCTCTGTATTTATGACAGACACTTCTTTGAAAGTGTATGTTCTTTTTTATAAGGGACACTTTGAAGATGTTTAGACATTCAATGTATTTTTTTTTTCATATTTATCTTCAATTAATTAGGTGTTTCTCTCATCTATTTTTCTCACTTATTTTCTGTCATCTCCTTTTGACTTATTCTCTCTTCCACCCATATTTTTCATAAATAATAGTGTTTTTAAAAAATAAATTGTATTTTTTTTACATATTTATTGTTTCTAACAAATTTTAATAAATTTTTTTCATTAACGTGACCAAGTATGTTTTATAAGGTCTAATTTTTTGAATTAATTTTGTCTTTTTTTATAAGATCTAGTTTGAAGTTTTCTAAACATTAAATACACTTTTACCAATTTTACCCCAAATTAATTGTATTATTTTTTTCTCATACATTCTTTTTTTTTTTTCTTGGAAGAATTACAATGAGGTTCTAAGAAAAAAAAATACGAGTAATTATTAGCGAGTCTCAATTATAAGTAAGAAGTTGTTATTTGCTACTTTAGAAACTTGTCATTACAAACTATTTTATAGTCAGTGAAAATTTTTAGTAATTATTTTTTTTTACTTGAAACTTCATAACAGTTCTTCTTTTTATCTTGTTATTTGTCTCACGCCTGCCTTATTATAAATAAGAGCATATTTGGGGAACAAAAAGCACATACCTTACATAATACTCCTCTAATGTAAAACTCATTTTGTAATATAATTTTACACTATGAAATGAATATTATATTTAGGACTAGAGGAATATTAGTTTTAACCAATGTTAGCAGATTTTGTAAATCACACCATTGAATCTTGTAAGAATAATAAGAGGTAGCAGTAGCGAATAAATGCATAGTTTGCAACTTAAATAATATGCTTGTAATAAATGGAGTACTACTGTTGCTAGATATGAATATGTACGGGAGGAGCAAAACTAATCTATTTTCTCTCGTACATTTATTATTTTTCTACCCGATAAATATATATAATCCAACATTTTAAAGAGATTATATCAAATTTTTTATAAAATAATTAATTCACCTCACTTCATTTATCTACTTAAATTAATTAAATAGCTCTCATAATATAGATAGTAGAAAATGAGTATTATTAATCAGCATCAATTATATAATAGTATTGGATAAACCTGCATGATTAATTTGCACCTTAACTAGTAAAGGAAACCACAGTGAGGTATCGAGTAAAGAATCTAATCACTAAAAGGTCCCAAATGACAGGAAAATACAGAGAAGAAAAAACCGAACCGGATCGGTCGGTTCAACCGGAAAACCGGTGAACCAGCTCCTAGTCCGGTCTGGTTTGAACAATGAACCGGCTTCGAATCAAACCGGAATGAACCGTAAAAAAACCGGTAAAAACCGGCAAAACCGTTCGGTTGGATGGGTTACCGGTTTTCTTTTCCTCCCCTTCTTCTTCTTTACTCTTACCGTCTCACCTTTCGCCAGAAAAGACATAAACATGAGTGAGAGAAGTGGTAGAAGCAGAACAAAGCATGGAAAGAAAAATCCATTTGGAAGCTCTTGTGTGCCGTCTCAAACCTGTGCTTGTGGAAGAGTGGAGGGCAAGGAGGAGGATAAATAGCAGAGTCGAATGGATGCGCAGAAAAGGAAAAAAATGTCACTGTTTATCTTCTCTATCTGAGAAAGAAAGAAAAATGAAGAGGGAGGAACGACTCTCATGATTTGAATGAAAAGGGGAAGAACCAAGATGCTTCAATTCCAAGAAGTATTCGGCGCTGAAGAGGAGAGAGGAAGAAAAAGCCAAAAAGGTGACCTTGTGATGGACATTGTGATGATCTGATGGATATTCACGTGAGAGAGAGAAGGAAGAGATAAAAGTGTAAACTATAAAATAATAAAAAAGAGGGGATTGTACTGGGCTATGAGGAAATCAGAAAAAAGACAAGAAAAAAAGAAAAAAGAAATAAAAATAAAAATTATATACATAAATATTTTGTAATTAAATCATATTATTTTAATTATTACCGGTTTAACTCGGTCTAACCCTGATCTGACCCATTACCCTTAACCCACTATTTTGACCGGTTCAGTGTCCGGTCCGGTTTTTTGTTCCTTGGGAAAATATCACAAACTCTATTGTCATTTTCTCCGACATTAATACTTATTATATATACACAAATTATAAGACTTTTTAATAATTAGTAGTAGGATTCTTTTGTAAGATCACATTAGTAATTTTTCTTAACTCGTAAATGGAGAACTATAGAAGTGAAGAATGGAGGGGAGGAGTAGAAGAAGAAGTAGAAGGCATCGTGGCTGTGGGGGGCTCATGCAACGTGAGGGGACAGGTGAAGCTCAACACTTCAACGTTGGTTTGCTGACTCTTTGGTCAACAACGCCTCTCCCACCTACTACCACCCAAATGATATGCCCTTTTCAGATGATTCAATGCCAATAAGTGTTGGATTTTCAAGAAATATATAAAAGCTTTTCTAATTAAGACACTATATGTATTGGAAAATTAGGTAGCTTTCGCCAAAAAAAGAAAAATTAGCTAGTTGAATCGGTCGCAAATATAAATGTCACGTCTACAATTTAAATGCCTTTTGTTTGTAATGGGGGTTTTGTCAATTGAATTTGTAATAATATTATTCAATCGATCTGCAACTTATTATTCAAAAATTTTGCCATAAAATTAATTGTTTCTGCCTCCGGTCCTATAAGATATAGTTTGCAATGCAAGTTGCAGGAGGTAGTATTAATTATGTAGTTTGCATAAAAAAGTATTAATTATTTAGTCTCTATGAACTCTATAGTCCTGACTTATTGGATTCCTAAAATTTAACTTATCTACCTCAATTTCTCAAGTTCGAATATCCATTTAATCAGCCAATCCCTACGATAATGATAATAATAATAACTAGCATTGTTCCGCTAAATGATGAGGAGAGCTACTTGAATTGCAAAACACCAGTCATACTTTATCAGCAACTAAATTTTTAAATAGTACCTCTGGTCCTAATTATAAGAGCCAGTTGACTAATTTGAGGAGATTAAGAAAGTAAGTTGAGTTAGTTATTTGTTCTACATAGGTGTCGTCTTTCCTAAAATATCCTTACTAATCAAGTGTATTGACTAGAACTATCATTGTTAGAAAGGCTACTTTAGAAAAAAAAAAGTATAAATATGAGAAACAAAATGGATTGGGGTCTTATATTTATGACCAAAATAAAAGTCAAACAGGGTCTTATATTAAGGATTGGAGGTAGTATATTATTAACGAAAAGCCTCATTCAATACTTTTTTTTATGTATTTTCTTCGATATTTCTCTATCACTTTTTTAAAAAAATTTACAATCATCATTTGATATACCCTCTTCAACCTCTTCAGAAACTAACATAATGCTCAACATTAAATTCTTTATAATAATTGATAAAATATGCACGACTTTTTTTTTTTAGAATATCATGTTGTCTCCAGCGGGCCACTCTCATAATTATGCCTCATGATCATGATTTATCAAAGATAATATTGAAAGTTATAAACATTTTTGACACTAAACTATTTTTAACTAATTTTTTAATATTGATAAAATAATTAATTATTACTTATAATAAGTAAGGAGAAATGACCCCTGCATTCAATGCTAATAACCGGAAAGCCATACGCATAAGCTATTATTGGATAGCGATATTAACAAACCCGACACTTGCATTAATTGATAGTATTGTTTATTAATGACCGTATTGGTCCATAGTTTGAGTCTAATAATCAGTCCGCCCTAGCTATTTTCATAGGAAAAATGACTATAAAATACCTTATGAAAATTAAAAAGACAGAAAAAGAACTCAAATAAGTAAAATGTCCAAATGGTCATAAGGTATCAATTTGAGATTTTAATATTTTGCTAGAGTGAATAAAATGCCCATGAAGTGAGAGAAAAAGCTGCTGAATATGAAAATACTCAGAATAGAGCAAGATATTGAAGCAATACACAAAGGATGAAAGAGAAAAAGAGGAAGCTTGGAGCAACACGTTTAACGCTGGAAAGAAGAAAGTGTGAGTCATTTACCTTTTGAAATGCTATTATCTTACTCCTCCAACCATCATCATTTTGTAGACATTCTTCATTTGGATGGATTTTGCTTGAGTAAGTGGCTTTGTAGGAGGAGAAGGAGTGAACGTTCGGTATTATGTAAGTGAGTAGAAGTTGATGATGGGGTTTGGGTTCTTCATTTTTGTGGCTTCTTCATCATTAAAGAGAGACAGGTTTGTTGGTGATCACCAAAGATAGTATGATATACTTTCTTTTCATACATAACCAAGGAGGCAAGTTATAAATTACGAGGAGCATTGGCCAAGTATTATGTGTGCTACTAAGATTACCATATGGGTTAATTCTGTCCATACAAAGCCCTAGCCGAAGGTTTCTTGGCTAGCTCCCAAATTGAGGAAATTTTTTATCTATTGTTTTCCATTGAGGAGAATTTGCTAGGTGACGAAGCTTTCCATCACATATTTTCTCATCGAAATGCCATCTCAAGTTCTTTACATCTGTGGCATTAGCAAATAGATGCCTAAATCATGGTATTATTGGAAGATACCATAGAACCTTCAAAAGAGAACCTTTGGTCATCTCATTGTAATCACCATCATCTTTCCTCACTTTGTATCTTGAAGTCCTACATTTAGGACACTTATTCAACCCTTCATAATTATTTCTGAATAATATGCAGTCATTAGGACACGCATGTATCTTCTCATATTCGAAACTCATCGGACACAAAATTTTCTTTGCCTCATTATTCGTTTCGAAAGTGAATTCCCTTTTGGAAGAATATCACTTAGCGATTCAAGTAATTCCGTGAAACTAGCATCAATCCAACCATTTCTTGCCTTCAAGTTTATCAGTTTCAACACAGTTGTCAACCTTGTGTAATCATCTTTGCACCCTGGGTATAAAGGCGTCTCTGCATCACTACACAAAATTTCAAAAGTGGGAGAGAACTGTGTAGAGGATTCAGACCTTATATCACGAAACATATATGAAATTCTATCACTAAAGTCTTCATTCACAACCTTCTCCTTTACAAACAATGTAGTCTTTCTAATTTTTCCATACCATATCCAATTTGTATACCTCAAATTTATCCCATCACAGATAAGATGCTCTTTGATCTCAAAAATACTCTGTCGACTATTGTTTAAATATTTGACACAAGGATAATAGTACAATCCATCTCTTTTACTAGGGGCATTTCTCTGAGCAAACTCATGAAACTTTTCAACCTCATCCTCATATTCCTTGCTAATTCTCTACAGAGTCAATGAACATAGTTGTTAAGCTCAATTCTAATTCCTTAATTCAAATATTGAAATAATAAAATTATTAAATGCTAGTTAATAAATTAAAATTGACTACCACTTAATTACAAATTAAAGGGAATGTCTCTTTTTTAAAAATAAAAAATTTGACAGAATTTTCCCTTAACAACTATGTACAAATTAAACACCAAATTAGGAAAAAAAAACTCTAAATTTTTAATCAAAATTAAAATTTTCTCAACCTCTATTTATCTTATTAAATATATTATAATAAAAAAAGTAAAATATATAATTATTTTTAAAAATTATATTAAGTAATTTCTTAAAAATTAGTATATATAGTAAATGAACGAAATGTTAATAAATAAAAAAATCAAACAAACATATATAAGTTTTGTGAAATAGTTAAACAAAAATTATTTTAATCAACAAAAAAACTATTCTTCATAACATATTTCAACATGATAAATTTGAAGAAATATAACAAATAAAACCAAAATAAAAATTCAATTTCAAGCCAATTCAATAAATAAATATTCTTAAAATTAAAACTTCTAAATCCAAAACGGGAACATAAATGATATCTATTTGCAATAAAATTTTAAACAATACTTTATCATCAATTAAAGTTATAAGGAAAAAAAATACAAAATACCAAACAAATTATTTATTACTAAATTCTCAAATTTATTACAAAAAAACTACCAAAAATTTGAAATAAATATCAAAAAATTATAAAATAAAATCAAAAACTTCAAAACTAATCAACTTCAAACATTTAAACATATTTCTAATACAGTATATAGGAAGGAATTGAGGTTTTCTCACACCAAATGCCCACCAACCAACGGTTCAAGCACATAAAAAAAATGTAAAATCAACAATACAAGCCAACCACAATGTAAAACTAACAAACCCATTTGAAATACAACAGATTTTTATAGTCAAAACATTCAAGAAACCAAGAAAAATTGAAAAGAATGAAAGAAGAGGATACTCACAAAATAGAGATGATTCAAATGCGAAAAGAGGAGCATTCAAATGGCGGCAGATGGTGGCAAGACACCACAAGCTGAATGGAGAAGTTTAAACGGCAGGGGAGTGAGGGGAATGGCCGGTAATGGAAGTTTTTTGGTGGTGAGACAAAGGGGGACCACGGCGCAACTAAAATGAAAGTGAAAATGAGAGAAACCGAACGTGCTGTGTAGGGTAACTTTAAAACTTTCCATGGCGGTTTTCCTAATAACCACAGTGAAAAATCATGACTTAATCAACTTATTTACAAAAATACCACTACCTTTTTTTCCACGTCGTTTTTCTGATTAACTGTCGTTATTTGGTGACGTTAAAAGTTTTTTTTTCTAGTATGTGAGGAGGGTTTAGATTGAGTATTTGATGAAGATGAAATATTGACATATCAGAAATGAAAAAGTGGTGGCCAGCAATTACGTGTGAGAATTACTTGCAAATATTATGGTTAATGTTGTTAAAACCAATAGTCTAGTTGTGAAATCATATGCTGAAGTTGTCAATGGAAGAAGAGTGTGTGCATGTTCAAATGTCATGCATATTGATGAAAACTGATTGTTAGGGAACTAAAATTTTGATTCATGGTTGTTTGTTGTAGGTTGTAAATCTTATTACATATTTTGAAAAATTATGTGCAAATAGATTAAAAATAGATTGCAAAACTCGTTATAAAAATTGTTATTTTCATTTCACAAGTTGTTATTTATGTTACATATTCAATAAAATTGTATGCTTAAAAAACAGATTAAGATTAAGAATGGTTTCAAATAAACAAGTTGCAAATTGTAATGTACAAAAATAAAATAATTATTAAATAAAATAAAATAATGATTTATTATTAAGTTATAAAAAAAAAAAACAAGACAACTTTCCACCCAAATCGGTGGAAAGTTGGAGGGCAATTGACTTAGAGAAGAAGTTTAGGGAAGTATTAAATGAGAATGGAGAAAATGAGGGAAGAGTATTAATGAAGGGGAGGGGAAAGAAAGAGGAAACGACGGATGGAGGTGGAAAAAATGGGATGAATAGTACAAAAAGAGCTGAAAAACAATGGAGAAACATTAATGAAGAAGAAAACAAAGGGGGAGGGGCTTTTGACAGAAGGAATAGGATGAGGCATATGTAGAAGAAAATTGATGAAGGGAATTAAATGCGAGGATATTAAATACATGCAACCTTTATCTTCCCTTCATTGTGCGTGAGGAGTAGAGAAAGAGAGAGTGAGCTGAGTTGTAGAATACGGGACAAGTTTTGGAGATCATTTAGGTACACAAAACTACTTCTTTCTATCATATTTTCTTTAAGAATACTTTATATATATTTAGAGCTTTATATTATTAGTTTCATTATCAAGTTTAGAGAAAATTTTACCATTTAGATATGAAGTAAATATAGAGTTTTGACAATGTATGACTATAAAAATTTAAAGATACATTATTAAGAAATTTTAATCGGTTTATATTTGTTCAATGACTGTTTTGAGAATCTTAAATTGAGATTTTAGTTGAAAAACTTGTTATTTAGACATATAGCATGTTTTTACTGATTAAATTTAAGTTAAATAATTTATTTGAGTTATTTAATATATTATTGAGGTTTTAATCGGTTTAAATCTTGAAAAAGTAAATATATATTTTTTAAAATAATGTTTGAAGGCTTGAAAAATTGTAAATTGAGAATTTTGTGAAATTAGATAAAGCTACAATTTGTTTATAATTTAAAAAAGAAGTTGTTTGGTTTGAGGAAAAATTTTAAAGGAGACTATGATAAATAATTCAGAATTTTAATATAAAATATTTAGATTTTGGGTAATAAAAATATATTTACTTAAGTTGTTAAATTTAAATAGCCTTATATGTAAATTATATTTTTCAAAATAATATCATATCTATTGTAAGTGCCTAGATTTGGGAGATTTAATATATTTGTGTAATTTTGGTTTAGAGGGTAGTCTTAGAATTTTAGAGTAGTTTTGAAGTACTTTTAAGTTTTATATTAATAAATATTTATGTGCAATTTTGTAGATCCTTGAGAATTTTGAAGTTAACTTTGTGTAATTATTTGTAAGCTAAATAGTACCAGGTAACTCTGAAAATTCTTTCTTGTACATGTGAGTTGTGTATGATTATATTGTGAACTTACTAATTTTTATATTACTGAAATATAATATTATGATTTTTTTTAAAATAAATGTTTTGGTATGTTACCTGATTTTATTAAGATTTATTGCTAGTAATTATGATCAATATTTAAATATATTAATAGCTATGAAATTATTATAAGTTGCTATTAAATGGTATATGAATTTTATTGCTATCTTATTTTTAATAATATATTTGAGAATATATTTATGATGTACCATTATTTGCATATGACATGTATTGTTGGGTTAAGGATAGAAGGAGATTGCATGGATATAAATTACCACGTGGTACGCCATCACTCAGTACATAGTGGATGGCACTTGTCAGCCCCTTCTTCCATGTTTTCCTTTGGCCGGGAATTCATTGGAGTTGTGGGACATGTGACACCTCCCTATTCACAAAGAACGGGAGTCATAGTCCGAGCTTGAACTATATATCTTTGGCCAGATATATCTCTAGTATCGGTGAGTTTGGAATAATTCAGTAAAATGGATTAGTTCCTATCAGACTATGTGTTAACCTATGACTCCAGTCAGCGGTATAAGGGTGAACAATGATATAAGGGAGGCAGCATATTGCATTATTTTTGGACATATTAAAAAAATGAAATTGAATTGAATGTATCAAATTCGTGATTTTTAATATACACATATATACAGACATATAAGCAGATTTTTTATTATCATATATGGTTTGCTTGTATAGGTTAGAATTTCAGTAGTTACTGAGACGTTTGATCTCACCCCCTATATTAATAATTTTCGGGCAAAGGATCTAGTAGGAATCAAGGGAAGGTACCAATGGTGTGAGCCGTGAAGGCTTTTGTGCTCCTCAAGCACGTGTTATATTATATTTTTATTTGCCATGACTATAAGACTTTAATAGTTTATTTTGTTATTATGTTAGAAATATTTTGAAATTATGACTTGTTTGAAGTATTAGAAATATGTATGGACTTTTAAATTAAATATTTTGTTCCGTATATTGATATAATTATGTGAGGTGTTACACAAATCTCATTAAGCAATTAATAAATTTCACTACGCAAGTTGTTAATGCCATTAACATGTTTAATAAAATTTGTGTGCAAATAGATTACGAACAAGTTGGAAAACTCGTTACGAGAACTGACACTTTCATTTCGCAAGTTGTTATTCACATTACATGTTTAGTAAAATTATAAGTAAATGGATTAAAAATGGTTCCAAGTGAACAAGTTGCAAATCCCATCAACTAAGTAGTACATTTCACTACGTAAATTATGAATCTCATTACATATTTAGTAAAATTTGTGTGTAAATAGATTAAGAACAAGTTATAAAACTCATTACGAGAACTGTCACTTTCATTTAACAAGTTGTTATTAATGTTGTATGTTTAGTAAAATTGTGGGCAAATAGATCAAAAATAATTCCAAATAAACAAATTGCAAATTTCTTGAAAAAAAGATTGCAAATCTCATTAAACGAGTGGTAAATTTCACTAACAAGTTATGAATCCCATTACCTGTTTAGTAAAATTTTGAACAAATGGATCAAGAACAAGTTGCACCACCACTTTTTCATTTCTGATACATCAATCTTTCATCCTCATCAAATACTCAATCTAAACCCTCCTCACCAACAAACCTGTCCCTCTTTAACGATGAAGAAGCTACAAAAATGTAGAACCCAAACCCCATCATCAACTTCTACTCACTTACATAATGCACACGTTCACTCCTTCTACTCCTACAAATCCACTTATCACAGGCAAAACCCTCCCAAATGAAAAATGTCTACAAAATGATGATGGTCAGAGGAGTAAGATAATAGCATTTCAAAAGGTAAATGACTCACACTTTCTTCTTTCCAGTGTTATCTTCCTCTTTTTTGCTTTCATCTTTTATGCATTGCTTCAATATCTTGCTCTGTTCAGAGTGTTTTCATATTCAGCAGCTTTTTCTCTCACTTAATAGGCATTTTAGTCATTTAAGCAAAATATGAAAATCCCAGATTGATACCTCATGACCATTTGGGTATTTTACTTATTTGGGTTCTTTTTTTTGTTTTTTTATTTTCATAAGGTATTTTATGGTCATTTTCCCATTTTCATATTTGCACACCAAAAAATTTCATCTATTTCCTTTTTTTGTAGTTACAAATTATCAAGTGCTAAATTATATATGTAGCCATTTAAATTTATGTTAAACTTCAGTTTAGCCCCTTAAATTTATAAAGTACGTATTTTATGTTCCTTAATATTAACAATGTAAACATGAATTTATTGACTCTGCATTTTTTTGCTAATAAGATTAACAGTGTAAACATGAATTAAGGAATTGAAAATACACTTCATCAGCTTAAAAGATTAAATTGAAGCTTAATATAAATTCAAAAGCCTAATATATACTTTCGCTTATTATCTAAGTGTCAAAGCTTATATTGATATTGATTTTGATATAAATATAAAATAAGAAATATTCAGGTTAAAAAAACTAGTACTAATATTTATATTCAAGCGTTATTGAGATTCCATGAGAATTTCAGTTGGGAAAACACCAATGCAACCTAGTAAATAGAAATTAACTAGGTAATTTTTCTGTTAGTCATGCGGAGGACTATATAACAATTTAAAATTTTAACATTTATCTTTAACATATATAAGTCCTTGCACAAACAAAATATTGAAAAAAAAAAAGGTCTATAGAAATCTTGAGAATTAAAAATATATAATATTATGAAATATTTAAAATACCAATCAAAATTTTCTCTTTCTGAGCCCACAGGAAGCATTCTGTCGGAATTGCAACGTCAAAATTTCTGTCCAAAACTTCTGCCCCGTGAACGCTGTTTCTCCCGGCACGGAATGTCTCCACTGCAGATTCTCTCCATTTAATTAAAACGCAGCGTTAGGGTGAAAAACAAAATCTGGGCCGCCTGCCCGCCTCGTTATGCAATGACGTTGAACCGTTTATTGCCATTTCATTTTAGCCGCCGTTATCTTTTCTCTCTCTCCATTGTTGCTCCTCAGTCCTCACCCGTCAACCCCATTGTCGTCGGCACAGTGGCTTACGGTTCTCTTCCTTCACCCATCTAGCCGTCCTCATACCATTGGTAATTAGTCATGATAGAGTGGCCTCTTCATTCATCTATCACCCATCACGGTCCTCTTCATCCGATAGAGATTTCTGAATGTTCGGGCTCTTCATCATCCTTGTCTACTGTAGTATTCTTTGAAACATGATACGATGAGATTCGTTCTCTTCCAAGGCTGATGAGATGAAACAACTTCTTGGAATAGAGGATCTTTGTTCTGATTATCTCCACATGCCATTTATTCATTTTTGAGGTGGTCGAGCTTGATAGTTGATTTTGTGTATTCCCGTTTTGATTATTAACTAAGACCTCGTTTTGGTTTGATCTGATGCACTTTCTCGGGACATTTTCTCAAATTTTTTTATCCAAACGGACGGCCTCTAAAATATATATATTATTATCATTTCATCGAATGGCTCTGGGGCTTTTATCACTTTTTAACTTGATTTATGATACAAAATGTGAACTACAGAGGTGGGTATAGAAAGAAGGGAAACCAAACGGTTCCCTTCTTTATTATTTTTCTGGTTAAAAGATTATAAGAAGTCACCAGCCAAAAACTTAAAAAGGATGAATATAAACCAACAACCCTCCTTTTCTCCTATGATTTCTTCTCACATGCCACTTGTGAAGTTTTTTGGAGGCAAACCAAGGAGATTCTCGTTCTGATGAAGGAACACGAGCAGCTGAAGTATATTCATAGACGGCATCCAGATTGGAAAAAAGAAAACCTGACCAGTTTTGTTTTTCACCCTAAACGCTGTGTTTTAATTAAATGGAGAGAATATGCAGCGGAGACATTCCGTGCCGCTGTTTCTCCTACTCCTCTTGATGCTTGTCTCTTCATTAAATGGCAAACGTAATTATATTAGTAATTTTTTTCTTATCATTCTTTAAACTCCTCCTTTCTTTTTTGGAGCAAACTTTTTCCTTATCTCTCAGTATATTCTCTTGGGGTTTGGTCTCATATTTATGAGTAATTGTGTGACAAACAGATAATTATATTATTTATAGTAAATGTCCTAATTTTCGTGTTGATTATATTTTGTCGCAACATAGCTCCTAGATCATGGACCGACCAATTTTTTATTAAAAAAAATACTTACTTTATATTCATTATGTCAAGTTATTTAATTATGTATAATTATGTGTTGTCTTATTTTTTCCAAGTGAATTTATAATTTAATGATGGTATTTCAAAAATATAACACATGGCTATGTGTTACTGAAGGAATTGACATAATGGATACAAGTAATTTAAGCAAAGTATTGTCCTATTTGAAATGACATGTGTTGTATGAATATGTTGACGTGTAATGAACATTTTCTTTTTTTCGTTTTTTAGCTGAATAATAATTGATTTTAAACATAACGTACACTTTCAATATTATTACCTCCATTTAATTTTGTTCTTTGAAATTTGAAACTAGTAGTTTTTATCCTGAAAATTCACTTTATTTTGTTTTGATCCCTCAAATTTGAAATAAGTGGTTTTGGTTTCTAAAATTTGATTTTATTTTGATTTGTCTAAAGATTTTTAGTCTTTAGAACACTGCTTTTGATTCCTAAAACAAAAGTCAAAATCAAAACAGGGTCAAATTTTAAAAACCAAAATTACTGATTTTGAATTTTAGGGACCAAAACAAAAGTGGGGGAAATTTCATGAACCAAAGATGATACTAATTAATCCTTTTAAATATGGATAATTTTTCTTTTCATTTCCAAACAAATTTAATAACTTAACCACCTCTCCTGCTGAAGTGGTTGAAAGTATGTTAAATAAAAATTGTGTGGAATATCTTAGTTTGCATGATTCTATGGCTTCCATATAAAAGCTTTCTCCTTATTTCCTTGTATTTGTGTTTATAAACTTTCGTGAATCAGATTTAATTCATCTACTAAGAACCTTGGCATTGAATCCCTTCAATATAATCACCTACTTAAGAGACAACCGATGAAAGTGTATCCACCAATGGCTCTGTAGCTAGCCTAGTTGACATAAATGCTCTTCTACAGGTGGGAGGTCGTGACTTTGATTTTGCTTATAATCTGACTCTGCTTATAATCTCACACCGTCCGTACTTATCTATCTAATTTTGGAAAAAGTCTATACAGTAATTATTCACGTACGCCAACATGAGTCGATTATGATGAAATGAATCTTAACTATTAGTAATTGGCTATTTTGAAAAGCCATATATATTTTCCCTAGTAAGACTAACTTTCTGCGTAATAATAACTAATTAAAGCTTTTTGGTCTCAGCATTCATTCTTCTTACTCCCTCACAGCCAAAAACGCCGAAGGAGATATCAGAATGAGCATTGTGGCACCACAGTATGTTCTAATTGGAAGCAACTTTGTTCGAAACATCATCGGGGTATTAAATATGGTTAAACAAACACACCTTGTGCTGATGTGAACCAAAATGTCAAGTTACGGGATTAAAATATCAAAATAGTGAAAGCAGCAAATGATAAAATAAAATGCAAGTGACAAACATAGCTCTTTATTCCATATCACAGACTTAACATGAACAAGAAAGAAACAATGCTGACAGAAATAGCTAGAGAGTATAACTCTAGCAAGCCATAAATTTGGTTTTTACATATAGAAGAATTTGTACCCTTCAGTGCACGTAATTACTTTCAATGCTCTAAACATCTAAACGCCCGCCCGCCCGCAGGTCATCTCTCAGTTAAGATCATCTGCAGATCAAACAAAAAGCTTTAAACTTGAATTTGAAATTTAAAATTACTTCTCTCTCTTTCTCTTTCTCCCCTCTAGAGCGAGAGACACGTACTGATCTGCAGAAGACCTGCCCAGTCCTAAAATCTCGGGGATAGAGAGACGTGCAATGGAGTTTTCATCATCATGGTGAATTCCTGTTTCTCAGTCAAATCAACATCTCCATCTGGGGATTTCCACTCGAAATTCCAAATCAAGTTGGCCACAAAATATTCCATATGAAGTATGGCCAAGTTGTTGCCTGGGCACATCCTCCTTCCCGCCCCAAACGGCATCATCTTTATCTCCTTCGTCCCTGTGAAATCAAACGCCTCCACCTCATTCTTCTCCCTGTTCAGGAATCTCTCTGGCTTGAACTCCATTGGGTCCTCCCACACCTTCGGATCCCAACCCATTTGGGCCACCATGAAATTCACAGTTCCGTTCTTGGGCACCAAGTGATCATTCAGAACCGCGTCCTTCGTCACAGAGTGCGGGATCAGAACTCGACCAGGAGGGTGTCGCCTCAAGCCCTCCAGGATCACGGCCTTCAGATACGGAAGCTTGCCTAAATAAGCTTCATTGACCATCCTCTCCTTTGAGTCTCCCATCACAGATTTGATTTCGTCGTAAAGGCGTTGCTGGAGCTGTGGGTACTTCACCAAGTTGGCCATGATCCATTCCAGTGATGTGGCTGTGGTGTCTGTTCCTGCATTCAGAAACTCCGAGATCAAATTGACGATTTCATCTTCTTCAAGCTTTCGCTTCTCCTCAGGCCACTCTAAATCCAGCAGAGTATCCACATATGCCACTATCACTTCTCCTTTCTCGTCCTCTTTTGCTTTGCTCAGTCTCTCTTCCTTGACGAGCTTCCTTGCTCTTATCAGAGGAACCATCACGTCGGCTTGGTCGTTCCGTAGTTGCATGAACTCATCCCATCGTTTTCGCAGCAATATCTTTGCCATTTTCGGCCAGAAGTTCAGCATCAGGAACCTGTTGTACCTCAAAAGTATAGTTCGCTGAACACGTTCGATCTCGCTGATTTGCTTGTCGGACAGCTTCTCACCGAAACACATGAAAGCCAGCAAGCTGAAGATGGCATGCAGAATATGGTCCATGAGTTTGATGCGGTTGGAGGTTTCGCAGTGAACCCTCAGCTTTTGGACGAGCATGTCGGCCACCCACCGGCGGGTACCGTAGAAGGACTTGATCCGGGCGGGGTGGAGGATTTCGGCGGTGAGGTTACGGCGGAGGGCACGCCAGGTGGGGCCGTAGCCGGAGGAGCTGATGTTGTGCTGGTGACTGTTGATGATCTTGCTGGTGGCGAGGGCTTTGGGACGGTCACTGAAGACGGCGCCGTTCTGAACAAGGGCTTGGTAGGCGAGGGATCTGTCGGCGATGAAAATGGCTGGAAAGAAGCCGATGGGGAAGGTGATAATGGGACCGTACTTGGCATGAAGACGAAGAAGGAGAGGCTCGAGTTTATTGAAAGATATGCGAAGAAACAAGAGGGTGCCAACAATGGGGAGAGGACCTGGAGGAAGACGATGTGATTTCTTGAGCGAGGGGAAGAGAAGAGTGAGAAGTGGTCTTATGGAAAAACAGAGAACGAGAGAGACGACGCCGATGACCCAGGCCTCCATGATCACTATTGATGTTTCAGATCAGAGACGATGAGGCACGCTCTTCCTTTTTGCGCCTAACTATATATAGATCTCGCGGCTTCCCACAGTTGGGAGATTGCTTTTCCCTTGGGTCTTATAAAAATTTGGAAATGAAAATAAGTGGCCCTACTTTATTTGACACAATGATTTTACTCCTCATACTATTTTCAAACAAAAAAATATATAATTATTTTAAATAATTTATATCAATACTGAATAATTTAGTTATTTTGTTTAATAAATTATAAGAATTAAACATATTTTTCATGCATTAGATCGGGTACACAATTTATATAGCATGAATCACACACTTTTGTGTATAGTGAGTCCAATAGTCCATCTATAAATTTATAACAATATATGTTGATATTAATATATTAGTGATAATTACGTTTTTAGGGGTGTTTTGGAATTAAAAAAAAGCATTAAAAATATTTTTATACAAATCGAGAAAACTTTTCTTACATATTTATTTCATATACCGTAAAATCACTTTTAAAATCACATTTTAACTTCCATCTAAATAATCCAAATACCCTCGAAGTTGGAAGAACGTAGACTTTTCTCACTCCCTCTTCCTTGTCGTACAAATTTTTTATCGTGATTTTGCTAATGAAGAGTCCCTTCATTGTAGTTCGTGGAAATTAAACGACGAACAATCCATGCATTGAGATTCTTGCCTCTTGTAGTAATCTCATTGACCTCTCCCTCTCTCTCTCC
>NW_021637642.1:0-92673 GCF_004799145.2 Neltuma alba | reverse complement strand
GTTTTCTTTTCCTCCCCTTCTTCTTCTTTACTCTTACCGTCTCACCTTTCGCCAGAAAGACATACATGAGTGAGATAATGGTAGAAGCAGAACAAAGCATGGAAGAAAAATCCATTTGGAAGCTCTTGTGTGCCTTCTCAAACCTGTGCTTGTGGAAGAGTGGAGGGCAAGGAGGAGGAATAATAGCAGAGTCGAATGGATGCGCAGAAAAGGAAAAAAATGTCACTGTTTCTTCTCTATCTGAGAAGAAAGAAAAATGAAGAGGGAGGAACGACTCTCATGATTTGAATGAAAAGGGGAAGACCAAGATGCTTCAATTCCAAGAAGTATTCGGCGCTGAAGAGGAGAGAGGAAGAAAAGCCCAAAAGGTTACTTGTGATGGACATTGTGATGATCTTGATGATATTCACGTGAGAGAGAGAAGAAAGATAAAAGTGTAAACTATAAATATAAAAAAGAGGGGATTGTACTGGCTAATTGGAAATCAGAAAAAGACAAGAAAAACAGAAAAAATAAAAATAAAAATTATATACATAAATATTTTGTAATTAAATCATATTATTTTAATTATTACCCGTTTAACTCGGTCTAACCCTGATCTGACCCATTAACCTTAACCCACTATTTTGACCGGTTCAGTGTCCGGTCCGGTTTTTTGTTCTTGGGAAAATATCACAACTCTATTGTCTTTTCTCTCCGACATTAATACTTATTATATATACACAAATTATAAGACTTTTTAATAATTAGTAGTAGGATTCTTTGTAAGATCACATTAGTAATTTTTCTTAACTCGTAAATGGAGAACTATAGAAGTGAAGAATGGAGGGGAGGAGTAGAAGAAGAAGTAGAAGGCATCGTGGCTGTGGGGGGCTCATGCAACGTGAGGGGACAGGTGAAGCTCAACACTTCAACGTTGGTTGCTGACTCTTTGGTCAACAACGCCTCTCCCACCTACTACCACCCAATGATATGCCCTTTTCAGATGATTCAATGCCAATAAGTGTTGGATTTTCAAGAAATATATAAAAGCTTTTCTAATAAGACACTATATGTATTGGAAAATTAGGTAGCTTTCGCCAAAAAAAGAAAAATTAGCTAGTTGAATCGGTCGCAAATATAAATGTCACGTCTACAATTTAAATGCCTTTTGTTTGTAATGGGGGTTTTGTCAATTGAATTTGTAATAATATTATTCAATCGATCTGCAACTTATTATTCAAAAATTTTGCCATAAAATTAATTGTTTCTGCCTCCGGTCCTATAAGATATAGTTTGCAATGCAAGTTGCAGGAGGTAGTATTAATTATGTAGTTTGCATAAAAAGTATTAATTATTTAGTCTCTATGAACTCTATAGTCCTGACTTATTGGATTCCTAAAATTTAACTTATCTACCTCAATTTCTCAAGTTCGAATATCCATTTAATCAGCCAATCCCTACGATAATGATAATAATAATAACTAGCATTGTTCCGCTAAATGATGAGGAGAGCTACTTGAATTGCAAAAACACCAGTCATACTTTATCAGCAACTACATTTTTAAATAGTACCTCTGGTCCTAATTATAAGAGCCAGTTGACTAATTTGAGGAGATTAAGAAAGTAAGTTGAGTTAGTTATTTGTTCTACATAGTGTCGTCTTTCCTAAAATATCCTTACTAATCAAGTGTATTGACTAGAACTATCATTGTTAGAAAGGCTACTTTAGAAAAAAAAAGTATAAATATGAGAAACAAATGGATTGGGGTCTTATATTTATGACCAAAATAAAAGTCAAACAGGGTCTTATATTAAGGATTGGAGGTAGTATATTATTAACGAAAAGCCTCATTCAATACTTTTTTTTATGTATTTTCTTCGATATTTCTCTATCACTTTTTTTAAAAAAATTTACAATCATCATTTGATATACCCTCTTCAACCTCTTCAGAAACTAACATAATGCTCAACATTAAATTCTTTATAATAATTGATAAAATATGCACGACTTTTTTTTTTTAGAATATCATGTTGTCTCCAGCGGGCCACTCTCATAATTATGCCTCATGATCATGATTTATCAAAGATAATATTGAAAGTTATAAACATTTTTGACACTAAACTATTTTTAACTAATTTTTTAATATTGATAAAATAATTAATTATTACTTATAATAAGTAAGGAGAAATGACCCCTGCATTCAATGCTAATAACCGGAAAGCCATACGCATAAGCTATTATTGGATAGCGATATTAACAAACCCGACACTTGCATTAATTGATAGTATTGTTTATTAATGACCGTATTGGTCCATAGTTTGAGTCTAATAATCAGTCCGCCCTAGCTATTTTCATAGGAAAAATGACTATAAAATACCTTATGAAAATTAAAAAGACAGAAAAGAACTCAAATAAGTAAAATGTCCAAATGGTCATAAGGTATCAATTTGAGATTTTAATATTTTGCTAGAGTGACTAAAATGCCCATGAAGTGAGAGAAAAAGCTGCTGAATATGAAAATACTCAGAATAGAGCAAGATATTGAAGCAATACACAAAGGATGAAAGAGAAAAAGAGGAAGCTTGGAGCAACACGTTTAACGCTGGAAAGAAGAAAGTGTGAGTCATTTACCTTTTGAAATGCTATTATCTTACTCTCTCCAACCATCATCATTTTGTAGACATTCTTCATTTGGATGGATTTGCTTGAGTAAGTGGCTTTGTAGGAGGAGAAGGAGTGAACGTTCGGTATTATGTAAGTGAGTAGAAATTGATGATGGGGTTTGGGTTCTTCATTTTTGTGGCTTCTTCATCATTAAGAGAGACAGGTTTGTTGGTGATCACCAAAGATAGTATGATATACTTTCTTTTCATACATAACCAAGGAGGCAAGTTATAAATTACGAGGAGCATTGGCCAAGTATATGTGTGCTACTAAGATTACCATATGGGTTAATTCTGTCCATACAAAGCCCTAGCCGAAGGTTTCTTGGCTAGCTCCCAAATTGAGGAAATTTTTTATCTATTGTTTTCCATTGAGGAGAATTTGCTAGGTGACGAAGCTTTCCATCACATATTTTCTCATCGAAATGCCATCTCAAGTTCTTTACATCTGTGGCATTAGCAAATAGATGCCTAAATCATGGTATTATTGGAAGAAGATACCATAGAACCTTCAAAAGAGAACCTTTGGTCATCTCATTGTAATCACCATCATCTTTCCTCACTTTGTATCTTGAAGTCCTACATTTAGGACACTTATTCAACCCTTCATAATTATTTCTGAATAATATGCAGTCATTAGGACACGCATGTATCTTCTCATATTCGAAACTCATCGGACACAAAATTTTCTTTGCCTCATTATTCGTTTCGAAAGTGAATTCCCTTTTGGAAGAATATCACTTAGCGATTCAAGTAATTCCGTGAAACTAGCATCAATCCAACCATTTCTTGCCTTCAAGTTTATCAGTTTCAACACAGTTGTCAACCTTGTGTAATCATCTTTGCACCCTGGGTATAAAGGCGTCTCTGCATCACTACACAAAATTTCAAAAGTGGGAGAGAACTGTGTAGAGGATTCAGACCTTATATCACGAAACATATATGAAATTCTATCACTAAAGTCTTCATTCACAACCTTCTCCTTTACAAACAATGTAGTCTTTCTAATTTTTCCATACCATATCCAATTTGTATACCTCAAATTTATCCCATCACAGATAAGATGCTCTTTGATCTCAAAAATACTCTGTCGACTATTGTTTAAATATTTGACACAAGGATAATAGTACAATCCATCTCTTTTACTAGGGGCATTTCTCTGAGCAAACTCATGAAACTTTTCAACCTCATCCTCATATTCCTTGCTAATTCTCTACAGAGTCAATGAACATAGTTGTTAAGCTCAATTCTAATTCCTTAATTCAAATATTGAAATAATAAAATTATTAAATGCTAGTTAATAAATTAAAATTGACTACCACTTAATTACAAATTAAAGGGAATGTCTCTTTTTTAAAAATAAAAAATTTGACAGAATTTTCCCTTAACAACTATGTACAAATTAAACACCAAATTAGGAAAAAAAAACTCTAAATTTTAATCAAAATTAAAATTTTCTCAACCTCTATTTATCTTATTAAATATATTATAATAAAAAAAGTAAAATATATAATTATTTTTAAAATTATATTAAGTAATTTCTTAAAAATTAGTATATATAGTAAATGAACGAAATGTTAATAAATAAAAAAATCAAACAAACATATATAAGTTTTGTGAAATAGTTAAACAAAAATTATTTTAATCAACAAAAAACTATTCTTCATAACATATTTCAACATGATAAATTTGAAGAAATATAACAAATAAAACCAAAATAAAAATTCAATTTCAAGCCAATTCAATAAATAAATATTCTTAAAATTAAAACTTCTAATCCAAAACGGGAACATAAATGATATCTATTTGCAATAAAATTTAAACAATACTTTATCATCAATTAAAGTTATAAGGAAAAAAAATACAAAATACCAAACAAATTATTTATTACTAAATTCTCAAATTTATTACAAAAAAACTACCAAAAATTTGAAATAAATATCAAAAAATTATAAAATAAAATCAAAAACTTCAAAACTAATCAACTTCAAACATTTAAACATATTTCTAATACAGTATATAGGAAGGAATTGAGGTTTTCTCACACCAAATGCCCACCAACCAACGGTTCAAGCACATAAAAAAAATGTAAAATCAACAATATAAGCCAACCACAATGTAAAACTAACAAACCCATTTGAAATACAACAGATTTTTATAGTCAAAACATTCAAGAAACCAAGAAAAATTGAAAAGAATGAAAGAAGAGGATACTCACAAAATAGAGATGATTCAAATGCGAAAAGAGGAGCATTCAAATGGCGGCAGATGGTGGCAAGACACCACAAGCTGAATGGAGAAGTTTAAACGGCAGGGGAGTGAGGGGAATGGCCGGTAATGGAAGTTTTTTGGTGGTGGGACAAAGGGGGACCACGGCGCAACTAAAATGAAAGTGAAAATGAGAGAAACCGAACGTGCTGTGTAGGGTAACTTTAAAACTTTCCATGGCGGTTTTCCTAATAACCACAGTGAAAAATCATGACTTAATCAACTTATTTACAAAAATACCACTACCTTTTTTTCCACGTCGTTTTTCTGATTAACTGTCGTTATTTGGTGACGTTAAAAGTTTTTTTTTCTAGTAATGTGAGGAGGGTTTAGATTGAGTATTTGATGAAGATGAAATATTGACATATCAGAAATGAAAAAGTGGTGGCCAGCAATTACGTGTGAGAATTACTTGCAAATATTATGGTTAATGTTGTTAAAACCAATAGTCTAGTTGTGAAATCATATGCTGAAGTTGTCAATGGAAGAAGAGTGTGTGCATGTTCAAATGTCATGCATATTGATGAAAACTGATTGTTAGGGAACTAAAATTTTGATTCATGGTTGTTTGTTGTAGGTTGTAAATCTTATTACATATTTTGAAAAATTATGTGCAAATAGATTAAAATAGATTGCAAAACTCGTTATAAAAATTGTTATTTTCATTTCACAAGTTGTTATTTATGTTACATATTCAATAAAATTGTATGCTTAAAAAACAGATTAAGATTAAGAATGGTTTCAAATAAACAAGTTGCAAATTGTAATGTACAAAAATAAAATAATTATTAAATAAAATAAAATAATGATTTATTATTAAGTTATAAAAAAAAAACAAGACAACTTTCCACCCAAATCGGTGGAAAGTTGGAGGGCAATTGACTTAGAGAAGAAGTTTAGGGAAGTATTAAATGAGAATGGAGAAAATGAGGGAAGAGTATTAATGAAGGGGAGGGGAAAGAAAGAGGAAACGACGGATGGAGGTGGAAAAAATGGGATGAATAGTACAAAAAGAGCTGAAAAACAATGGAGAAACATTAATGAAGAAGAAAACAAAGGGGAGGGGCTTTTGACAGAAGGAATAGGATGAGGCATATGTAGAAGAAAATTGATGAAGGGAATTAAATGCGAGGATATTAAATACATGCAACCTTTATCTTCCCTTCATTGTGCGTGAGGAGTAGAGAAAGAGAGAGTGAGCTGAGTTGTAGAATACGGGACAAGTTTTGGATATCATTTAGGTACACAAAACTACTTCTTTCTATCATATTTTCTTTAAGAATACTTTATATATATTTAGAGCTTTATATTATTAGTTTCATTATCAAGTTTAGAGAAAATTTTACCATTTAGATATGAAGTAAATATAGAGTTTTGACAATGTATGACTATAAAAATTTAAAGATACATTATTAAGAAATTTTAATCGGTTTATATTTGTTCAATGACTGTTTTGAGAATCTTAAATTGAGATTTTAGTTGAAAAACTTGTTATTTAGACATATAGCATGTTTTTACTGATTAAATTTAAGTTAAATAATTTATTTAAGTTATTTAATATATTATTGAGGTTTTAATCGGTTTAAATCTTGAAAAAGTAAATATATATTTTTTAAAATAATGTTTGAAGGCTTGAAAAATTGTAAATTGAGAATTTTGTGAAATTAGATAAAGCTACAATTTGTTTATAATTTAAAAAAGAAGTTGTTTGGTTTGAGGAAAAATTTTAAAGGAGACTATGATAAATAATTCAGAATTTTAATATAAAATATTTAGATTTTGGGTAATAAAAATATATTTACTTAAGTTGTTAAATTTAAATAGCCTTATATGTAAATTATATTTTTCAAAATAATATCATATCTATTGTAAGTGCCTAGATTTGGGAGATTTAATATATTTGTGTAATTTTGGTTTAGAGGGTAGTCTTAGAATTTTAGAGTAGTTTTGAAGTACTTTTAAGTTTTATATTAATAAATATTTATGTGCAATTTTGTAGATCCTTGAGAATTTTGAAGTTAACTTTGTGTAATTATTTGTAAGCTAAATAGTACCAGGTAACTCTGAAAATTCTTTCTTGTACATGTGAGTTGTGTATGATTATATTGTGAACTTACTAATTTTTATATTACTGAAATATAATATTATGATTTTTTTTAAAATAAATGTTTTGGTATGTTACCTGATTTTATTAAGATTTATTGCTAGTAATTATGATCAATATTTAAATATATTAATAGCTATGAAATTATTATAAGTTGCTATTAAATGGTATATGAATTTTATTGCTATCTTATTTTAATAATATATTTGAGAATATATTTATGATGTACCATTATTTGCATATGACATGTATTGTTGGGTTAAGGATAGAAGGAGATTGCATGGATATAAATTACCACGTGGTACGCCATCACTCAGTACATAGTGGATGGCACTTGTCAGCCCCTTCTTCCATGTTTTCCTTTGGCCGGGAATTCATTGGAGTTGTGGGACATGTGACACCTCCCTATTCACAAAGAACGGGAGTCATAGTCCGAGCTTGAACTATATATCTTTGGCCAGATATATCTCTAGTATCGGTGAGTTTGGAATAATTCAGTAAAATGGATTAGTTCCTATCAGACTATGTGTTAACCTATGACTCCAGTCAGCGGTATAAGGGTGAACAATGATATAAGGGAGGCAGCATATTGCATTATTTTTGGACATATTAAAAAAATGAAATTGAATTGAATGTATCAAATTCGTGATTTTTAATATACACATATATACAGACATATAAGCAGATTTTTTATTATCATATATGGTTTGCTTGTATAGGTTAGAATTTCAGTAGTTACTGAGACGTTTGATCTCACCCCCTATATTAATAATTTTCGGGCAAAGGATCTAGTAGGAATCAAGGGAAGGTACCAATGGTGTGAGCCGTGAAGGCTTTTGTGCTCCTCAAGCACGTGTTATATTATATTTTTATTTGCCATGACTATAAGACTTTAATAGTTTATTTTGTTATTATGTTAGAAATATTTTGAAATTATGACTTGTTTGAAGTATTAGAAATATGTATGGACTTTTAAATTAAATATTTTGTTCCGTATATTGATATAATTATGTGAGGTGTTACACAAATCTCATTAAGCAATTAATAAATTTCACTACGCAAGTTGTTAATGCCATTAACATGTTTAATAAAATTTGTGTGCAAATAGATTACGAACAAGTTGGAAAACTCGTTACGAGAACTGACACTTTCATTTCGCAAGTTGTTATTCACATTACATGTTTAGTAAAATTATAAGTAAATGGATTAAAAATGGTTCCAAGTGAACAAGTTGCAAATCCCATCAACTAAGTAGTACATTTCACTACGTAAATTATGAATCTCATTACATATTTAGTAAAATTTGTGTGTAAATAGATTAAGAACAAGTTATAAAACTCATTACGAGAACTGTCACTTTCATTTAACAAGTTGTTATTAATGTTGTATGTTTAGTAAAATTGTGGGCAAATAGATCAAAAATAATTCCAAATAAACAAATTGCAAATTTCTTGAAAAAAAGATTGCAAATCTCATTAAACGAGTGGTAAATTTCACTAACAAGTTATGAATCCCATTACCTGTTTAGTAAAATTTTGAACAAATGGATCAAGAACAAGTTGCACCACCACTTTTTCATTTCTGATACATCAATCTTTCATCCTCATCAAATACTCAATCTAAACCCTCCTCACCAACAAACCTGTCCCTCTTTAACGATGAAGAAGCTACAAAAATGTAGAACCCAAACCCCATCATCAACTTCTACTCACTTACATAATGCACACGTTCACTCCTTCTACTCCTACAAATCCACTTATCACAGGCAAAACCCTCCCAAATGAAAAATGTCTACAAAATGATGATGGTCAGAGGAGTAAGATAATAGCATTTCAAAAGGTAAATGACTCACACTTTCTTCTTTCCAGTGTTATCTTCCTCTTTTTTGCTTTCATCTTTTATGCATTGCTTCAATATCTTGCTCTGTTCAGAGTGTTTTCATATTCAGCAGCTTTTTCTCTCACTTAATAGGCATTTTAGTCATTTAAGCAAAATATGAAAATCCCAGATTGATACCTCATGACCATTTGGGTATTTTACTTATTTGGGTTCTTTTTTTTGTTTTTTTATTTTCATAAGGTATTTTATGGTCATTTTCCCATTTTCATATTTGCACACCAAAAAATTTCATCTATTTCCTTTTTTTGTAGTTACAAATTATCAAGTGCTAAATTATATATGTAGCCATTTAAATTTATGTTAAACTTCAGTTTAGCCCCTTAAATTTATAAAGTACGTATTTTATGTTCCTTAATATTAACAATGTAAACATGAATTTATTGACTCTGCATTTTTTTGCTAATAAGATTAACAGTGTAAACATGAATTAAGGAATTGAAAATACACTTCATCAGCTTAAAAGATTAAATTGAAGCTTAATATAAATTCAAAAGCCTAAATATATACTTTCGCTTATTATCTAAGTGTCAAAGCTTATATTGATATTGATTTTGATATAAATATAAATAAGAAATATTCAGGTTAAAAAAACTAGTACTAATATTTATATTCAAGCGTTATTGAGATTCCATGAGAATTTCAGTTGGGAAAACACCAATGCAACCTAGTAATAGAAATTAACTAGGTAATTTTTCTGTTAGTCATGCGGAGGACTATATAACAATTTAAAATTTTAACATTTATCTTTAACATATATAAGTCCTTGCACAAACAAAATATTGGAAAAAAAAAAAGGTCTATAGAAATCTTGAGAATTAAAAATATATAATATTATGAAATATTTAAAATACCAATCAAAATTTTCTCTTTCTGAGCCCACAGGAAGCATTCTGTCGGAATTGCAACGTCAAAATTTCTGTCCAAAACTTCTGCCCCGTGAACGCTGTTTCTCCCGGCACGGAATGTCTCCACTGCAGATTCTCTCCATTTAATTAAAACGCAGCGTTAGGGTGAAAAACAAAATCTGGGCCGCCTGCCCGCCTCGTTATGCAATGACGTTGAACCGTTTATTGCCATTTCATTTTAGCCGCCGTTATCTTTTCTCTCTCTCCATTGTTGCTCCTCAGTCCTCACCCGTCAACCCCATTGTCGTCGGCACAGTGGCTTACGGTTCTCTTCCTTCACCCATCTAGCCGTCCTCATACCATTGGTAATTAGTCATGATAGAGTGGCCTCTTCATTCATCTATCACCCATCACGGTCCTCTTCATCCGATAGAGATTTCTGAATGTTCGGGCTCTTCATCATCCTTGTCTACTGTAGTATTCTTTGAAACATGATACGATGAGATTCGTTCTCTTCCAAGGCTGATGAGATGAAACAACTTCTTGGAATAGAGGATCTTTGTTCTGATTATCTCCACATGCCATTTATTCATTTTTGAGGTGGTCGAGCTTGATAGTTGATTTTGTGTATTCCCGTTTTGATTATTAACTAAGACCTCGTTTTGGTTTGATCTGATGCACTTTCTCGGGACATTTTCTCAAATTTTTTTATCCAAACGGACGGCCTCTAAAATATATATATTATTATCATTTCATCGAATGGCTCTGGGGCTTTTATCACTTTTTAACTTGATTTATGATACAAAATGTGAACTACAGAGGTGGGTATAGAAAGAAGGGAAACCAAACGGTTCCCTTCTTTATTATTTTTCTGGTTAAAAGATTATAAGAAGTCACCAGCCAAAAACTTAAAAAGGATGAATATAAACCAACAACCCTCCTTTTCTCCTATGATTTCTTCTCACATGCCACTTGTGAAGTTTTTTGGAGGCAAACCAAGGAGATTCTCGTTCTGATGAAGGAACACGAGCAGCTGAAGTATATTCATAGACGGCATCCAGATTGGAAAAAAGAAAACCTGACCAGTTTTGTTTTTCACCCTAAACGCTGTGTTTTAATTAAATGGAGAGAATATGCAGCGGAGACATTCCGTGCCGCTGTTTCTCCTACTCCTCTTGATGCTTGTCTCTTCATTAAATGGCAAACGTAATTATATTAGTAATTTTTTTTCTTATCATTCTTTAAACTCCTCCTTTCTTTTTTGGAGCAAACTTTTTCCTTATCTCTCAGTATATTCTCTTGGGGTTTGGTCTCATATTTATGAGTAATTGTGTGACAAACAGATAATTATATTATTTATAGTAAATGTCCTAATTTTCGTGTTGATTATATTTTGTCGCAACATAGCTCCTAGATCATGGACCGACCAATTTTTTATTAAAAAAAATACTTACTTTATATTCATTATGTCAAGTTATTTAATTATGTATAATTATGTGTTGTCTTATTTTTTCCAAGTGAATTTATAATTTAATGATGGTATTTCAAAATATAACACATGGCTATGTGTTACTGAAGGAATTGACATAATGGATACAAGTAATTTAAGCAAAGTATTGTCCTATTTGAAATGACATGTGTTGTATGAATATGTTGACGTGTAATGAACATTTTCTTTTTTTCGTTTTTTAGCTGAATAATAATTGATTTTAAACATAACGTACACTTTCAATATTATTACCTCCATTTAATTTTGTTCTTTGAAATTTGAAACTAGTAGTTTTTATCCTGAAAATTCACTTTATTTTGTTTTGATCCCTCAAATTTGAAATAAGTGGTTTTGGTTTCTAAAATTTGATTTTATTTTGATTTGTCTAAAGATTTTTAGTCTTTAGAACACTGCTTTTGATTCCTAAAACAAAAGTCAAAATCAAAACAGGGTCAAATTTTAAAAACCAAAATTACTGATTTTGAATTTTAGGGACCAAAACAAAAGTGGGGGAAATTTCATGAACCAAAGATGATACTAATTAATCCTTTTAAATATGGATAATTTTTCTTTTCATTTCCAAACAAATTTAATAACTTAACCACCTCTCCTGCTGAAGTGGTTGAAAGTATGTTAAATAAAAATTGTGTGGAATATCTTAGTTTGCATGATTCTATGGCTTCCATATATAAAAGCTTTCTCCTTATTTCCTTGTATTTGTGTTTATAAACTTTCGTGAATCAGATTTAATTCATCTACTAAGAACCTTGGCATTGAATCCCTTCAATATAATCACCTACTTAAGAGACAACCGATGAAAGTGTATCCACCAATGGCTCTGTAGCTAGCCTAGTTGACATAAATGCTCTTCTACAGGTGGGAGGTCGTGACTTTGATTTTGCTTATAATCTGACTCTGCTTATAATCTCACACCGTCCGTACTTATCTATCTAATTTTGGAAAAAGTCTATACAGTAATTATTCACGTACGCCAACATGAGTCGATTATGATGAAATGAATCTTAACTATTAGTAATTGGCTATTTTGAAAAGCCATATATATTTTCCCTAGTAAGACTAACTTTCTGCGTAATAATAACTAATTAAAGCTTTTTGGTCTCAGCATTCATTCTTCTTACTCCCTCACAGCCAAAAACGCCGAAGGAGATATCAGAATGAGCATTGTGGCACCACAGTATGTTCTAATTGGAAGCAACTTTGTTCGAAACATCATCGGGGTATTAAATATGGTTATCTATCCTACAAACACACCTTGTGCTGATGTGAACCAAAATGTCAAGTTACGGGATTAAAATATCAAAATAGTGAAAGCAGCAAATGATAAAATAAAATGCAAGTGACAAACATAGCTCTTTATTCCATATCACAGACTTAACATGAACAAGAAAGAAACAATGCTGACAGAAATAGCTAGAGAGTATAACTCTAGCAAGCCATAAATTTGTTTTTACATATAGAAGAATTTGTACCCTTCAGTGCACGTAATTACTTTCAATGCTCTAAACATCTAAACGCCCGCCCGCCCGCAGGTCATCTCTCAGTTAAGATCATCTGCAGATCAAACAAAAAAGCTTTAAACTTGAATTTGAAATTTAAAATTACTTCTCTCTCTTTCTCTTTCTCCCCTCTAGAGCGAGAGACACGTACTGATCTGCAGAAGACCTGCCCAGTCCTAAAATCTCGGGGATAGAGAGACGTGCAATGGAGTTTTCATCATCATGGTGAATTCCTGTTTCTCAGTCAAATCAACATCTCCATCTGGGGATTTCCACTCGAAATTCCAAATCAAGTTGGCCACAAAATATTCCATATGAAGTATGGCCAAGTTGTTGCCTGGGCACATCCTCCTTCCCGCCCCAAACGGCATCATCTTTATCTCCTTCGTCCCTGTGAAATCAAACGCCTCCACCTCATTCTTCTCCCTGTTCAGGAATCTCTCTGGCTTGAACTCCATTGGGTCCTCCCACACCTTCGGATCCCAACCCATTTGGGCCACCATGAAATTCACAGTTCCGTTCTTGGGCACCAAGTGATCATTCAGAACCGCGTCCTTCGTCACAGAGTGCGGGATCAGAACTCGACCAGGAGGGTGTCGCCTCAAGCCCTCCAGGATCACGGCCTTCAGATACGGAAGCTTGCCTAAATAAGCTTCATTGACCATCCTCTCCTTTGAGTCTCCCATCACAGATTTGATTTCGTCGTAAAGGCGTTGCTGGAGCTGTGGGTACTTCACCAAGTTGGCCATGATCCATTCCAGTGATGTGGCTGTGGTGTCTGTTCCTGCATTCAGAAACTCCGAGATCAAATTGACGATTTCATCTTCTTCAAGCTTTCGCTTCTCCTCAGGCCACTCTAAATCCAGCAGAGTATCCACATATGCCACTATCACTTCTCCTTTCTCGTCCTCTTTTGCTTTGCTCAGTCTCTCTTCCTTGACGAGCTTCCTTGCTCTTATCAGAGGAACCATCACGTCGGCTTGGTCGTTCCGTAGTTGCATGAACTCATCCCATCGTTTTCGCAGCAATATCTTTGCCATTTTCGGCCAGAAGTTCAGCATCAGGAACCTGTTGTACCTCAAAAGTATAGTTCGCTGAACACGTTCGATCTCGCTGATTTGCTTGTCGGACAGCTTCTCACCGAAACACATGAAAGCCAGCAAGCTGAAGATGGCATGCAGAATATGGTCCATGAGTTTGATGCGGTTGGAGGTTTCGCAGTGAACCCTCAGCTTTTGGACGAGCATGTCGGCCACCCACCGGCGGGTACCGTAGAAGGACTTGATCCGGGCGGGGTGGAGGATTTCGGCGGTGAGGTTACGGCGGAGGGCACGCCAGGTGGGGCCGTAGCCGGAGGAGCTGATGTTGTGCTGGTGACTGTTGATGATCTTGCTGGTGGCGAGGGCTTTGGGACGGTCACTGAAGACGGCGCCGTTCTGAACAAGGGCTTGGTAGGCGAGGGATCTGTCGGCGATGAAAATGGCTGGAAAGAAGCCGATGGGGAAGGTGATAATGGGACCGTACTTGGCATGAAGACGAAGAAGGAGAGGCTCGAGTTTATTGAAAGATATGCGAAGAAACAAGAGGGTGCCAACAATGGGGAGAGGACCTGGAGGAAGACGATGTGATTTCTTGAGCGAGGGGAAGAGAAGAGTGAGAAGTGGTCTTATGGAAAAACAGAGAACGAGAGAGACGACGCCGATGACCCAGGCCTCCATGATCACTATTGATGTTTCAGATCAGAGACGATGAGGCACGCTCTTCCTTTTTGCGCCTAACTATATATAGATCTCGCGGCTTCCCACAGTTGGGAGATTGCTTTTCCCTTGGGTCTTATAAAAATTTGGAAATGAAAATAAGTGGCCCTACTTTATTTGACACAATGATTTTACTCCTCATACTATTTTCAAACAAAAAAATATATAATTATTTTAAATAATTTATATCAATACTGAATAATTTAGTTATTTTGTTTTAATAAATTATAAGAATTAAACATATTTTTCATGCATTAGATCGGGTACACAATTTATATAGCATGAATCACACACTTTTGTGTATAGTGAGTCCAATAGTCCATCTATAAATTTATAACAATATATGTTGATATTAATATATTAGTGATAATTACGTTTTTAGGGGTGTTTGGAATTAAAAAAAAGCATTAAAAATATTTTTATACAAATCGAGAAAACTTTTCTTACATATTTATTTCATATACTGTAAAATATTTTTAAAATCACATTTTAACTTCCATCTAAATAATCCAAATACCCTCGAAGTTGGAAGAACGTAGACTTTTCTCACTCCCTCTTCCTTGTCGTACAAATTTTTTATCGTGATTTTGCTAATGAAGAGTCCCTTCATTGTAGTTCGTGGAAATTAAACGACGAACAATCCATGCATTGAGATTCTTGCCTCTTGTAGTAATCTCATTGACCTCTCCCTCCCTCCCTCCCTCCTCCCTCTCTCTCTCTCTCTCTCTCTCTCTCTCTCGCTCTGTGCCCCTGCCATCTCTTCCCAACCATGCGATATTTGATCATCATCAAATAACTACAAAAGTTTGGACACTGGCAGATCATGGATGAGAGGTTAATTTATTTTACTCAATAATTTTTTATTTAATCTTTTTACTGTTTAAATTTTTCTTTATTTTCTCTATTTATTACACTACAATACTGTTCGTTGTATCTCTCTCGCTTGTCTTACGTTATACTCCATCGAAACAAAATTATTCTAAATAATACTCTTCCGGTCCTTATTATAAGACCCAATTTGACTTTTTATTTGGTCCTAATTATAAGACCCAATCCATTTTGTCTCTTATATTTATGCATTTTTTTCCAAGATAATCCTTCTAATAATGATAGTTTTAGCTAATATACTTAATTAGCAAGGATATTTTAGGAATGACAACACTTATTTATTATAAATAACCAACTTAACTTACTTCCTTAATCTCCTCAAATAAGTCAATTGGGTCTTATAATTAGGACCGGAGGAGTAGTATATTATCTCGGATTCTTAATATAATATTCACTTGAGGTAGTATATTCCATACTCCCCGCCTTATCACCATAATATACAACCTCTTGATTAGGTTTTTCAAACCCCAGTCGTCTACGTACTAGTATATTAATTAAACACTCCCTTGTACGTACTCAATCTTATTCTTTACGTTGGGAAATTAAATATTCTAAAAATTGCCCACGAGTTGATGGATTGATATATGGTATATAATTAGCGGATTGGGTGGATTAAATTAAAAAATATCACTGTGCTATAAAACCTTTTTTAATACAACGCAATAAAAATATAATGAGTCAACTCAATGCACTAAATTAATACTACTAGCTATATATATATAGTTTAAACACCGTCAAGCGCTTGGTTTGAATTACAACGATTGGGTCTATGAATCTGAATGGTTTTGAAAGTTTTGCCAATAAGAACTGCAACAATTACTAATGAGATTGGGTTTAGCAGAAATGGTTAGTTCGTCACAAACATGACGGACTAAAGAATTTCTACTAAAAAAATACTAACATTTAATGCCTAACAGTGCCTCGAATAAAATTGTTTTGAAAGTTTTGCCAATAACAACTGCAACTATAAGTCATAACAAACAGCATTTCGAATTTAATAAAAAAAAATACACAATCAAGCTGCTCTAATTTTTAGAAAACAATAATAAACAGTGGACCCTGCATGCCAAATTGCCAACCCTCTCTTGTGCCCTAGCTAGCTGGTTCTGCCTGCGTGCTGTCATTTCTCTAGTTTAACCGCGACACCATTTTACGTATCCTGTTTAACTATTTAATTATCTCTCTCTCTCTCTCTCTGTGTGTTTTTATTTCTTTTCTTTTTTTGGTTTTTTGTGGTTTAGGTATGCTGAGCTATCATCTGGCTCTGCCTCCACATATATATAACCCATTAAAATCAGAACTATGATTCAAAGTGTGTGGCCAAACGGTGTGGACGAACACTTGAAGAAAATGTGACAAACAATCGAGTGACAGAAGAATTAATGCCATCAATATTTACCCGGAAGAGGTCCGCATCAGATGAAATCAAAATAATACTAATAATAGTCATGATCTGAGCTAGCTTTGTTTAATTTGTTACTCTTGTAGTATTGCTCATTATCAAACAACATATAATCTTGGGGTTATCTGGTGTTGAAACACGATAAATACTCTACAATTAAGTAATTGGAGCAATTTAAATATTAAAAAACATATTATCAATCATGTGTGTGAGTTTGAGAGCGAAGAAAGATATCTATGGATAACCTTCCTTCTGTTTTTTTTTTTTTTGGGTCTTAATTTACAGAACCCAAGGATCACATTCAATTCTTTAATTCATAAATCTATTTGGAGTTAAGTAGTGTATGTTAAATTTTTTTCATCACTTATGATCGTATTTCTAGCTACATTGCTTTGTTAACACGTTTATAATTAATAAATAAATAAAATTTGTTAGATCAGTCTCTCTCTATCATAGAAACATGTATAATCCTCCTATAAAAGATAATCCTATTCAAAATACTGTCAAATTCTAAATACAAATATTAATTCGCCAACTACTAACTAGTTTCTTTCATCGGATCCAATGCAGTTGATACTGTTAGAGTGTACGTTAAGCCAATACCGTTAGAGGAGTCTATATTTAGTAGTATGACCGTATTTTTGTGGAGTCAATATTTGGTATGTAACATATAAGGAAGATGGTGATTTATTACAATAATTTAAATCGAAATAAAACAAGAATTAATAAATACACACCTCTCAGTGTCAAGTTGGTGCTTTAATTTAATTTATTTTCTTTTGTTCTATTTTTTTTCACATTAACGAGTGGTTGTTTTCAATTCATGGTTGATAACACGTGGTGGAAAGGGCCCAATGGGGGACGCAAAGAAGTAGGTTTATTTTATTTATTGTGGTAAGCTAACCGCATAAAAACTATCATACTTAATCAGTTGTTGGGCACGTGCAGGCACCTACCAATAATTATTTAATTAAATTCTTTATATTTATTTGTTTTGTACTTTTAGAAACACCTTGACGAAAATATTGTTGAGCACGTGCAAACCTACCAACTGAACATTTACAGTAATTTGCAATTTTTTTTTAAATTCAGAAAGAAGGTGACAAAAAATTATATAAGTATATGCATGGTTGATTCATATTTTACCAATTAAAATCACCGTTTCTTGATCTCTCTCTCCCCCCGACGTATAATAGTAATACATATATTTTGTATATTTAAAACAGAATTAAGAGAAAAAGAGATTATACCGACCTGCATGACCTTCCTGATAATATCTATAAATGATTTGTTTTTGGTAATATATGGATATTACTATATGTAAATTCGGGTGCATGATGCACATTGGTACTCCAATGCATCTCTTCCTCTGATTCAGAATAAACATGTTTTCAAACCTTTTCTTTAAAATTAAAAGTGTTTGTTCTCATGTGAATCTCAGCAAACACTTGTTCTGATTCTACATATTGTTCATTTTGAGCTAATAGAAAACTTTTTGCTGGAACAGTCACGTTATTTATAATCAATTATCATAAAAATGGTTAAAAAGTGTAATTAACAAAAAGATTTTTTTTTGCCAGAATTAACTAAAAGATTAATACTTCTAGCAGCCACAACATGCTGTCATGCATGTAATTGAATCGCCGCAACATTTTGTATCTATGGCTTAATTCTATTGTAATTATAGACTAAAATATACGTTTAAACTTTTAATTTTGCGCAAAATTTTATATTGGTTTCTTAATTTTATAAAATAATTTTTTAGTAATTTATCTGTAACACTGTCGGTTTTATTAACGTTGAAATTTTAAATACCAACAAAACATTCACAAATATTAACATATTGAGTTTAATTCCTTAAAATAATAATGATTGGTACAAAAAATTATTATTTGAGACTAACGTTATTCAACTTAAAAGACTAAAAACTAGTACTTTATAAAATTAAGAGATCAAATTAAAATTTAGAATACTGAAAGTGTAGCTTTGCCTTAATTATACTAAGTGCTATTAATATGTTAAATGAGAGACAACCTAAACAATAGATTATTTGTAGCAGACAAATTGAGTGTAATGCATTAATTGGCATGCCTGTGATTAAAAACTATAAATATAATTGATTCATAATTAGTATATATATATATATAATATAATTATGGGACTATTTTGTTGAAGCCTGTTGAGATTGTGGTTTCTTTTGGATCATGTTTTGTCAATATATCTAATACGTTTATAATCATTAACGATCAAAAATATAATATGATCATATCAAACTTGATAATAAAAATTATTTTGTCGTGCATATACTAATATGATTTAAGAAATTTTAATTTTATAATTTTTTGAACGATATTAATTATCAAATGAAAGGTTAGGTTTGAATTTGACCCTTGTTTTCCTTGTGTAAGAACAGAATCTGACATATGCTTTGAATTCCTTTGGTTTTATTTTTACAGTTGAAAAAATTAATATAAATTTTTAAATTGCACGTTTTCCTGTGTTCATATTTACCATATATTGGAAGCACTAATATATCCATCCGGTCCACGTCCCATTACTCATTAGTTTTATTTATCATGTGTTAATATTAAATCATTACTTGTATATATTGCTTGCGTTATGTTAGTTTCTCTTTAATATCTCTTTCTCGTGAAAATTTTTTAATTAGTATTTCAACTATGCGCTGTATTTTTATTGTCTACGCGTCTACCCCGATCCAATCATTGAACAGTGAACCATTTTTTTGTTGGCTCAATTATCAATGGAACTACTTGCAAATGTTCTCATTCCAAGAAAAGAGAAATACAATTTTTTTTATTTTCAAGCAAATATTTTACGAAAAATCGTCACATAATAATCTGAGGAGAAATTAAAAATATTTCAGTTTTTTCTAATTTAATAATTTTCATCGTTTTCGAAAAAACTCATATTACATTGTCATGGATTGTTATTCATGAGCCTAACTTTTCTCATTCCCTTGCCTTTTCTCTTTCTTCAGCCTACCTTCTTGTAGAATTAAGGCAAAAACTGGAAATCTGATGTTTGGTTGCGAGACAGGAATTTATTAGTTTTCGCTTATGGAAAAATCATTTGAACTAATTATAATTTTTTAATTAGTTTGAGCATATGCCTTTCAAATTAAGCCGTTGATGTGGCTAATGAAGTGAGATGAACTAGAGATTTTGTTTTTAATGATGAGATTTTGGAAGGAATATTTGCAACAATATTCGCAATTAACATGACATTATCATGTGAAATCAGGTTTAACATTCAATGAAATGATGATCACCCAAAAAAAAACGGAGGGAGAACTTCATCTTTCTTTTTTTTTGCTAGACACAGGTACCATCTTATTGAACATAATATTGTTTGATGCATTATTAAGTATTCTTCTGGTTTTTAATATAAGACCTATTTAACTAATTTAATTAGATTAAGGTAAAAAATATAAATTTTTTTTAAAACACTATAATCATCTTCCTTAATATCCTCCCTCCTTCTTCTACTTGATTATAGTTCAGGAAGTATCCATAGGGGTATTTGAGAAAAAATTGATAAATATGATAAGTAGGTCTTATATTTAAAATTAAAATTAACAATTAGGTTATATATTAAGGATAAGAAGAGTACTAAATATGAACAGATCTCCTAATAGAGATTAACGGATTTAAGCTCAATTCCTATTGGTTGAACCTTTTGAAAATCCCATTATGTCCGAATTAATAATCTCAATGTGTTGTACATAAAGCCCAAATTAAAGAGTATCCCAAGAACAAATTAAGCCCAAAAACCCACCATGGCGAAAAGATAGCTTCCTTGAGCACAGAAAATTAAATCAAAAGATAGCATTTTTAAGACTTTTAATTAAGGATTTCACATTGTTCCCAACAGAATCTAAACCAGGCCGAAACCTCATGAGACTACAAGAGCAAGTTTCAACTTTCAACTAATATACCCCAATAACAAACCAAAAAAAAAAAAAAAACCAAAGGCACGTAACCAATAACCGTTCAAACCAAATTCCACTGAGATTCCTATATCCTTCATACCAAAAACCAAGCATAAGGCTTTTTACCAATTCATTGAGCCAACCCAAGCGTACCTGTATCGAATATTTGAATAATCTCATAAGTCATAATCAAGTCTCAATCTTTGATATTCATGTTAATGATCAATGATTTAGTCAAACACAATATATATATTTTTAAACAACCGTCGGGGGTATACAAATGCATTTAGAATAATTATCCAGAGTGAAATTTATTCTAACTAAAACATCGTAAATGACAATAACCACAAGTACGTACATGGCTAGAGATTAAGGAACTATGATTGAGCCATTCTGAGATAATGTACACACAAATATAGGTATATACATGCTATGTATTTGAGGGCCCTAATGATTAGATTCGAGTATTGTCAAAGTGTAATTGGAATAATTCTCCTAAAAGCATTTTCTGCGTTCATATGGGCTCAACTTGGAGACCTATTATTAGCTTGACTTTAGACATAATATGTTCTTCAAACGATTTCAAATTTTTCTTGCTTTCCGTCACTTTAATTCATATATTCATGCATAGTTTTAAATATTCAATTTCCGCCGGAACATTTACTTTAAATATAAGATACTTTGTCACCAAAAATAATCATCTAAAAGGTGGCTCATTGCATGAGATTATTTAAAAAATAAGCTATGCTATTCATAACTTATAAAGAATGCAATATATATATGTTTATATGTGTGTTAATAATTATATGAATATTAACGCTTATAATTATTTTTATATGCTTTTATTTTCAAGCAAATATTTTTCGAAATATCCTCACATAATAATTTGAGAAGAAATTAAAAATATTTCAGTTTTTTTCTAATTTAATAATTTTCATCTTTTTCGAAAAAACTCATATTACATTGTCATGGATTTTTCTTCATGAGCCTAACTTTTCTCATTCCCTTACTTTCTCTCTTTCTTTAGCCTACCTTATTGTAGAATTAAGGTAAAAATTGGAAATTTGATGTTTGGTTGCGAGACAGGAATTTATTAGTTTTCGTTTATGTAAAAATCATTTTGAACTAATTATAATTTTTTAATTAGTTTGCGCATATGCTTTCCTAATTAAGCCGTTGATGTGACTAATGAAGTGAGATGAACTAGAGATTTTGTTTTTAATGATGAGATTTTGGAAGGAATAGTTGTAGCAATATTCACAATTAACATGACATTATCATGTGAAATCAGGTTTAACGTTCAAAGAAATGATGATCACAAAAAAAAAAAAATCAGAGGTAGAACTTCACCTTTCTTTTACTTGCTTGGCACAAGTATCATTTTATTGAATGTAATATTGTTTAAGGCATTATCAGGTATTAAATATGAATAGATCTTATCATGAGAATTTATATCTTAGTTGATCATATTGTATTAGACGAACTCCTACAAAACCTAATCCCCATTAGTTGAACCTTTTGAAAATACTATTATGTCCAAATTAATATTCTCAATGTGGTGTAGATGGAGCCCAAATCAAAGAGCGCCCCAGGAACAAATTATAAGCCCAAAAACCCACAATTCAGCAAGGAAGGGTAACTTGGGAATTTCACCATGGCGAACTGCGATGTGGTTTCTGGGTCATGAGGGAAGCAAAAACAACTCAATTCAACAACATATGGGCTTCCTTGAGCACACAAAATTAAATCAAAAGATAGCATTTTTAAGACTTTTAATTAAGGATTTCACATTGTTCCCAACAGAATCTAAACCTCATGATGTTACAAGAGCAAGTTTCAACCAATGATCATTCAAACCAAATTCGACTCAGATTCCTATATCCTTCATACCAAAAACTAAGCATAAGGCTTTCTACCGATTCATTGAGCCAATCCAAGCATATCTATGTCGAATATTTGAATAATCTCATAATCAAGTGAAGCCCAGCCTCAGTCGTTGATATTCATCTTAATGAACAATGATTTAGTCAAACACAATATATATATATTTATAAACAGCCGTCTGGGGTATACAAATGCATTTAGAATAATTATCCAGAGTGAAATTTATTCTAACTAAAACATCGCAAATGACAGTAATCACAAGTACGTACATGGCTATAGATTAAGGAACTATGATTGAGCCATTCTGAGATAATGTACACACAAATATAGGTATACACATGCTATGTTTTTGAGGGCCCCAATGATTAGATTGTGATTAGAATAATTCTCCTAAAAAATTATGGGCTCAACTTGAGACCTATTAGCTTGATTTTAGACATAATATGTTGGGAAATTTGCAAATAATGACCCCTAATATGTAAAATTGTGATTTAGAACCCTCATTTTGAAAAATAACAAATAAAGACCCAGTCCTATATTGCAAATATGAAATCTTGATGAAATGTCTGAAATATCCCTCAGTCAAATTGTAATTTGATCTACTGAAATTGTCATTCGCTAAAGTGAACTTGTCATTTCCCATAGTCAACTTGTCATTTGGCATACCCTCAGCCAAGTTGTGATTTGGTCTATTGAAATTGTCATTTGCTAAAGTGAACTTGTCATTTAGCGTACCGTTAGCTAAGTTGTGATTTGGTCTACTGAAATTGTTATTCGCTAAAGTGAACTTGTTATTTTTTATAGTCAATTTGTCATTTGGCTAAGGGCCATTTTAGACATTTTACCAAGATTTTATATTTACAATTTGAGACTGGGTCTTCTGAAGTTATTTTTCAAATTTAGGATTCCAAATCACAATTTCACATATTAGGAGGTCTTTTTTTGTAATTTTTCCTAATATGTTCTTCAAACGATTTCAAATTTTTATTGCTTTCCGTCATTTTCATTCATAGATTCATGCATAGTTTTAAATATTCAATTTTCGCCGGAACATTTACTTTAAATATAAGGTACTTTATCACCAAAAATAATCATCTAAGGGGCGGCTCATTGCATGAAATTATTTAAAAAATAAGCTATGCTATTCATGACTTATAAAGAATGCAATTTTATATATATGTGTGCGCGCGCTAATAATTATATGAATATTGATGTTTATAATTATTTTTTTTCTTAAAAGGAAAGCGATGAACTGGATTTAACATGTCGAAAGCATAATTTGAGTGTTTGATACTTATAGTGGACCGCAATATCAAATTAAAAAAAATACATACCTAAAAAATCTGCAATGTATAAAAATATATCATTTTCATAGACACACCATGCGCACGGATGCATGTGGCTACTGAGATTGTAAATTTGTAATGTACTACCTCCGGTCCTAATTATAAGATCTTATTTGTAGTCTATAAACGAGGTCTTATAATTAGAACTAGATGTAGTATAGTTTATATTGGCCTTAGACTTCTTATAGTTTTTTTTTAGTGTTTAATATAAGAGCCGCTTATTTAATTTAGAGAGATTAATTAAACAAATTAGATTAGTTAGTTAATCACATATGATTTGATCTCCTTCAAATACTCATATATAACATTATATTATATATCAGTTTAAATAAATTAGGTGAGCTAGTTTGGAAATAATGACAAATATTAGAGATAAAATAGATTTATTAAAATTTTATATTTATGATTAAATCCAACTATAAAATTAGTTTCTATATTAGAGACCAGACTACTATTATTTTGAAGCCATTTCTTTCTCCAAATTAAAAAAAGAAACAATTTCCATCTAATATATATCATCAAGTTGATCAAACTGCTTCGCTTGTGCTAAGGTATGGTGCTTGTTAACTGCCTCTCTTTGGTTTAATTTCCTTCTTCTTCATCCTTCACTATGCATGAACGAATTTTCCAACAGACACAAAATGATTATAATGAAATATTATTTTAATTTGTACAAAATCGATCTGATGCAAAAACTCGGCCTCCTTCTACATGTTGTGGCCTGGACTAGATGTTTTATTACGTTTCTATATGGTGTGATAATAAGAAATAGCCTTTTGGCGATTGGAGTTCACAGCTATCTCCAAAAATTAACTCGGCATCCATCCATCCATCATCATAACTAAAAGTGAGTTCAATAAAAAATTAGTAGAAATTTAATTATGAAAACACTATCACCTAATACCTTTTTCCTCGTACTTCTCTGATTATTAATATAAGACCCATTTAACTAATTTGATTAGGTTAAATAAGTTAGGTAAGTTAGTTAATTATTAAAAAAATGACACGTTTTTCCTAAAACACCATAATCATCTTTTTTAATACTCCCTCTTTCTCTTCTACTTGATTATGGTTGAGAGAGTATCTATAGCGGTAATTTAGAGAAAATTGATAAATATAATAAATGAGTTTTATATTTAGGACAAAAACTAGCTCAACAATTAGGTCCTATATTAAGGACTAGAGGAGTATTATATAAGAAAGTTTGAATCTTTGGACATTTTCCCGCAACCTACCTCACCCTAACCACAACACTGTCCCATTTATTATTCAGAAAAATATTAATTATTTTCTCCAACTTTTGACATAAGAACTATTTAATTAATTTGATTAAATTAGAATGGATTGAGATGTTATATTTTGAACTAAATTCAATCACTTAATTAGCTATTATATTAGGGAAGGAGCGAGTAATTTGTTTCTCCGTAATGTCCACATAAGCAATGTGGTGAGATCATTTTTTTTCCTTCTTTTTTAATTCTCTGTCGATTAATGTCCATTGTTGGTAGTTTACAATTCGACCTAACCTATATAGTTAGAGATTCTATAATAAATTGTTAAATAATAAAACTACCAAGATTCACTACTTGATAATTTAGGGCTATAGATTATACTAAACCAGACTAGAACTCAACCCAAAATTTGGTCTAATTTATGAGCGGGTTGGGTTTGGTAGTCTATGGTTTGGTCCAGTCCAGTAGTAACTTAAAGTCAGGTTAAACTGAACTTGATCTACTAAATTGTCTCAACCAATGTAGGCAGTCCAGGACTTTAATTTTTCTTTTCTTTTTTTTTTTTATTTTTTTTATGAGAACCAAGATTTCAAAATAATAAAAACAATTATTAGGACAATAAAAAAACCCATAAGCATATAAAAATCATCCCAAAATATCAAAACTTAAGCATAAATTCATAAGAATCTCTAACAATATTGAACAACAATAAAAAATAACATTTCAAATTACAAAATATTTTTTTTAAAAAAAATCACCTGAACCAGAATGAACTAGTTCAGGTGGTCTAACTATTTTGTCAAGAACCCAATCCAGCTTGACCAATTAGTTCAGTCTAGTCTGATCTAATTCTATAGCATTATTTATTTGGACTATCTAGGGTTGAATCATACCGTAGCACCAGATTTTTGCGCACAGACAATCATTATGGGCTCAAGACGTACCAATGGTAACTTCTTACCAATCTCATATTAAATCTAAAAGATAAAGAAAAATAAAATTAACGAACATGAGTTTCTTTATTCTATATATCACAAAGTTAAGAGAACACAATGGTTTGTAGAAAATATACAAGAGTTAAAATCTTGGGGATAAAGAGACGTGCAACGGAGTTTTCATCATCATGGTGAATTCCTGTTTCTCAGTCAAATCAACGTCCCCGTCTGGGGATTTCCACTCGAAATTCCAAATCAAGTTGGCCACAAAATATTCCATATGGAGTATGGCCAAGTTGTTGCCTGGGCACATCCTCCTTCCCGCCCCAAACGGCATCATCTTTATCTCCTTCGTCCCTGTGAAATCAAACGCCTCCACCTCATTCTTCTCCCTGTTCAGGAATCTCTCTGGCTTGAACTCCATTGGGTCCTCCCACACCTTCGGATCCCAACCCATTTGGGCCACCATGAAATTCACAGTTCCGTTCTTGGGCACCAAGTGATCATTCAGAACCACGTCCTTCGTCACAGAGTGTGGGATCAGAACTCGACCAGGAGGGTGACGCCTCAAGCCCTCCAGGATCACGGCCTTCAGATATGGAAGCTTTCCTAAATAAGCTTCATTCACCATCCTCTCCTTTGAGTCCCCCATCACAGATTTGATTTCGTCGTAGAGGCGTTGTTGGAGCTGTGGGTACTTCACCAAGTTGGCCATGATCCATTCCAGTGATGTGGCTGTGGTGTCTGTTCCAGCATTCAGAAACTCCGAAATCAAATTGACGATTTCATCTTCTTCAAGCCTTCGCTTCTCCTCAGGCCACTCTAAATCCAGCAGAGTATCCACGTATGCCACTATCACTTCTCCTTTCTCCTCCTCTTTTGCTTTGCTCAGTCTCTCTTCCTTGACGAGCGTCCTTGCTCTTATCAGAGGAACCATCACGTTGGCCTGGTCGTTCCGTAGTTGCATGAACTCATCCCATCGTTTTCGCAGCAATATCTTTGCCATTTTCGGCCAGAAGTTCAGCATCAGGAACCTGTTGTACCTCAAAAGTATAGTTCGCTGGACACGTTCGATCTCGTTGATTTGCTTGTCGGACAGCTTCTCACCGAAACACATGAAAGCCAGCAAGCTGAAGATGGCATGCAGAATATGGTCCATGAGTTTGATGCGATTGGAGGTTTCGCAGTGAACCCTCAACTTTTGGACGAGCTTGTCGGCCACCCACCGGCGGGTACCGTAGAAGGACTTGATCCGGGCGGGGTGGAGGATCTCGGCGGTGAGGTTACGGCGGAGGGCACGCCAGGTGGGGCCGTAGCCGGAGGAGCTGATGTTGTGCTGGTGACTGTTGATGATCTTGCTGGTGGCGAGGGCTTTGGGACGGTCACTGAAGACGGCGCCGTTCTGAACAAGGGCTTGGTAGGCGAGGGATCTGTCGGCGATGAAAATGGCAGGAAAGAAGCCGATGGGGAAGGTGATGATGGGACCGTACTTGGCATGAAGACGAAGAAGGAGAGGCTCGAGTTTATTGAAAGATATGCGAAGAAACAAGAGGGTGCCAACAATGGGGAGAGGACCTGGAGGAAGACGATGTGATTTCTTGAGCGAGGGGAAGAGAAGAGTGAGGAGTGGTCTTATGGAAAAGCAGAGAACGAGAGAGACGACGCCGATGACCCAAGCCTCCATGATTTTGTGTGTTTCAGGCCTTAGGCTGTGAATTGCGTTTTATTGCTTGATGTGTGTACATATATATTGATATCTCAAGTTCTCAACGGCTCAGCTTCCTATAATTTAATAGCAACTTACCCACCACTCTAGGTCGTATCTCCGATTATGAATATAAAAATTATCCATTTTTTAAAAGTAATCATTATAATAATCATACATATTAAATGTTTCATCAAAAGATAAGGATATATATTAAGAAAAATAATATATATTTATTACAAATAACAAATTTAACTAATTTTCTTAATTTACTTAAATTAATCAACTAATTTTTATATTAAAGAAATGATATAGTATTAATTTTTTGTTCTAAATGCATTATGAATTACTGGTAGTATATTTAATGTTTATTTTTTAAATTTTATCCTCATTTAATTCATATTAAAAAAAATAATTGATAGATATAAGAATGATCTGTACATAAAAAAAATTAATGTGAAAAAAATTAAAATGTTTAGACAATTTAATAGGTTTCTTAATATAGGAGAATGAGTTACTTTAAGAACCCCATATTACTCATATTGCACCGCTTCCTCGCTGCAATGCCAATGAGTTACTCATAATTATTTCAAATAAATTATAATCATTAGTTATCCTTATTTTCTTTTTTTCAACAAAACACTAAATCATTTAAAACGATTGAACAAGCGAAATTCTTCAAATAAATTATTTTTCCTCTTATGAAAAATATGTTAATTTATATACATGGTCATCCTTTCGCTCTTTCTTTCGCGTTATCTTTACTTGAGCGAAGATTCTCTCTTCCACTTGCTTAACAAATACATGTGACGCATCAGACAGGGATAATTAATTGTCTTTAATGATGCATGTAATGTTACCCTAACAAATAATTGATTTCTTTTGGGGATAATAAGCTTACTTTGTTTAGAAAACTTAAAATTTTTATAGTTTCTCGATATTGACGTATATTTACATAAAATCATGATTTTCATATTTCTGTTCTCATATTTCAATTTCTCACGTTTATGCGTAATGATGCATGTATATCTTTCAAACTCAATTCTAAAATAGTATTAAAAATTGTCACGTTTGAAAGTAGTTTATTATTTTATTATTTTATCATGCTACCCTCAATATCTATACCCATATCAGTAGTGAATGGAGGGGAGATTGGCTGGGGCCATGAGTTTGAATTTTAATTTTTTTTTCATAATATTATAAATATAGATGTTATACATTTCTAGCTCCTAATAAAATTCATGTATACAAACTTTATAATCTATTTTCTTTCTATAAGAGACACTTAACTGAATAACGTTGATAAAATATTAGTTAAAATTAGTTAAAGATATAATAAATATGTAATAAATATAACATTCTTTCTAAAAATACTCTTATTTGTGGGGAAGAGAATCTAAGAGAGAGAATTTACCATCTAAATAATTTTCACGGATAATAAATACAATAATCTTAATATAAGTAATTCAGTGGGGGCAAAATAGGGAATTAACAAAAAATTGGAAGACAATCTTGAAGTGTTTCTTTTTCTGTTTGAGAAAAAGGACGAAATGATGGTAAATAATAATAAAAGTTTACAGGTTACAAATAGTCATTGAAGTGAAATAAAATCCTAAAAGGTTATAAGAAACTGAAATTAGAATGACCCTAAAATTAATAATAATAAAATCCTTGCCCACTCCTTATCCGTGAATATATATATATATATATATATATCCATGCATATCATAGGACGCAATGCATGTAAAATTAAATAATTTAAAAAAACTTTTTTGTAAGTGCAAAATCGTGCCATTTGTGCCTAAAAAACAGGAAGAGAGTGGGAGAGTAAAGAGCCTGGCCTCTACATGTGGTCTGTGGAGCTTTTATTTCTTTTTAAGATTGTTGAGAAAAGGTAAGATGTAAAATGAGCAAAATTTGATGATACTTAAATTTAAAATAGCTTGAGAAAAAATTACTGGTCGTTGAAGTGTTGACTATCTTTTGAGCCTATTGCTATAACTTCGTGTTCTCTCACTCTCTCTGCTAAATACAAGTATTCTCTTATTGGAATAAATTCTATCTAAAACCACTATAGGATATTAAATGTTAGCACATTTTTTAATGAGAATTGAACCTTAATTTATCATATTATGAAAAACTGAACCTTTTTTGCTACACCAAACCCCACTGTAACATGTTTTTTGTTTTCAGACTTCGGACTCCAATTTAGTCCTGACTCTAGATTAGTTGATGGTTCTATACTTATCGTTTTATTGTTTTGCTAAATAAGTTGTCTTTTATCAAACAATAGAGGGAGAGAGAATTAGGGGCAACTTGTTTTGGAATCGATCATTAATTAATCATTAATAACTGATCTTGTCTGTACGTATATAAATCAACTGGATTTAAATGGTTTGTCGTTTTTCACACCAAATCATGAAATCACATGAATGGATTTTTTGAATTAATCAGAACTGAGAGCTACGATCGATGTTCCCAGGAACGAAAATCTTAGAAATTAGTTGTTGTTATCTCCAATTGCTGCATGGTTCATCGATCACCTTGTGGAAGATCCCATATGAAATACTACCTCCAATCTTTAATATAAAATCCTGTTTGATTTTTATTTTGGTCCTAAATATAAGACCCTAATCCACTTTGTCTCTTATATTTATATATATTTTTTTCAAAGTAGCCCTTCTAGCAATGACAGTTCTAGTCAATACACTTGATTAGCAAGGATATTTTAGGAAAGATAACACCTATTTAGGACAAATAACTAACTCAACTTACTTCCTTAACCTCCTCAAATTAGTTAACTGGCTCTTATAATTAGAAGCCAAGGTAGTAATAATTTTGTGTGCTTGTTTTAATTTGAAGACATCAGACCTATATACGTACATACATACATACATACATACATATATATATATATATATATATGATGGCCCAATTTAGCGCTATTATTGGCCAGTGCCCCATAAACTGCTCCCCAGATATGGCCGAAAATATTACTAATGTCAATAAAGTTTTTTTTCCCCGAAGAATTTCAAAAAAAAAAAACCTCTAAAATTTAAAATCTCAGATTAAGAATGACTACAAAAATCTGTTGTCTTTTTGCTTTTTAAATGTTATCAATTATTATTAAAGTGCAGTAAATAAGATTGATTTGAAATTTTAAAATTCAAATATATTTTTTTAAAATTCTCCCAAATTTTTTAGGAAAAATGACCAAAAAAAGCTGAAAATTATTGAATCACAGATCAAGTTTGATAACAATATTTTTTTTAGTGTTAACAATACTAAATTTACAAGTGATAACAAATTTTTATTACATTTTCTTATTTGGTATTGAGTAATTTCCTTTTTTTTGTCGTTTTCCCTTTTCTTATACCACATAATAATAATAAATTTAATTTCAAGGACAGAAAGTTAAATGTTCATGAAAGATCATTTTTCCTAATTAGGAACACTGAGCGTTTATGGAATACTATTCTCTTCCACATATTTATATTGAATATCATCTCCTGTCTTATTTATAAGACCTTTTTAATAGATTACAAATTATGCCTTATAATTAGTATTAAAGGTAATACTCCTTCAATCTTAAATATAAGACCCTTATACTAATGTGTATAAGAATTTTATATTTAAAATCGAAGGAGTATTATTATTAATGCGTCATTTGATCTTTCTCATTCCAAGCTGCTTTTCCAGCGTTCGCATTCGAGGAGCTCATCAAGCCATCACAAATTTGTTTTTTTTTTTTTTTGTAGTTTTCCCTTTCTTTTCTTTTTCAACGTAAGTTTTTTTTCTTTGTTTTTTTCTTTCAAGCTGCAGCCCTCCAAAATTTCCAATCTATTTTTATTTATCCATATTTTTTACTTCACCCAAACATTACAGGGAGGTATCCTTGTTAGCTCTCTCTTTAAATTTAATTATTTTTTCATTTTATCCATGTTTAATATATATCCTATCACAATGATACTTAATCTAACAATAATAAATAAAGAGTAAAATTATATTATTATGTAAAAGAATTTAATAATGTGAATTATAAATAAGATAAAAAAAGTTTTCTTTTATCAATAGGACCATGTGAGTATTTTGTAAATATAACTATTTGCTATTTATTTTTATTCATAAATATTCTTCTTAAAAATGGATTATAAATATATAAATTTTTGGGTAAAGCGACATTATGTTGTTTCTTAGTAGTATCTAGAGCCTTAATCTTATTTATAGTACCTTTTTTTTTTTGGCTTATCCAATATGCCTGATATTATTTTTCAATTACATCCAACACCATACTATTATTTATGATTTAGAGGTGCTACACACATTATAAACAGGATTAGGGTGTTAGATATACCAAAAATAAAATTAGGATACTAGATTCAACTAAAAATAATATAGGGATGCTAAATATTACTTTACCCTAAATTTTTTCACGCATCAATACTATTTTGTTTAATTTGGATACCTTTCAGTAATGTCCGGTGAAGTAAAAGAAAATAAAGATATGTGTGAAATCAGATTGAGAAATTTTGAGGGATTGCATGTGATAAGAACAAAGAAAATTGTGGTGAAAAAAGAGTGTTGAGCACTAAACACGTTTTTTTAAATATAATTATTCTTTGTCATTTTTGGTTTTTTTTCTTAACTAATCAAATCTTTCCATGCAGATCCTCTCTCAATCATCATAAACCTCCAAAGAAAGGAAAAACATTATTGAACTTGCTATGTCAGTGGTTGTTTTATTTTTCTATTCTTTTATATATTAGGTAGTGGTTGCTTTTAATTCCTTATATATTAAAATGTCATCAAAGGAAAAAAGAATAAATTTAAATTACTTTTTATATTATTGTATCCAGTATATTAACTAAACGTTTAATCACTGGTCTTGAATGGGAATAACTATTTTAACATGTTTTTTACCCTTATCATATTTCAACCTATGATTTTATTAATTAAAGTTTCAAATTTAATCGGAATGGTGGACTGAAGTAATTGAGAATCGTAATTGGGATGGTCTAATTTTTCACTAGCAAGTTTATTTCAAAAAATAATAATTTAATTTAGATCATATAAATAAAATTATAAAATCTGAACTGCAACACATTGTGAATGGGTATGAAACGAACATCCAACTAACCCTCCCACTGTGACTGTGGTAGAAAATATCAAACTTAACAGGTTGTTGGTCACGTGAAGAAGTATAGCTACCAATTAATTACCATAAAAATAGTTGAAAATCGCTAACTACGTGCCAAGTTCTTAGGCGCATGGTTATCATCAGGCTGAAAGGCGACAAAAAGTTTGGCCCCCAAAAAGAAAAACAAAGGAAAGGTGAAAAAGGTATTTATGGTGCGTATACAAATACTCCTCCAGTCCTTAATATAAAACTCATTTAACTAATTTGATTAGATTAAGAAAGTTAGGTAAATTAGTTAATTATAAGAAATGTGACACGTTTTTCCTAAAACATCATAATCATCTTTTTTAATACTATCTCTCATTCTTCTACTTGATTGTGGTTGAGGGAATATTCATAAGGGTAATGTAGAGAAAATTGATAAATATGAGAAATGGGTCTTATATTTAGGATCAAAACTAACTCAATAATTGGGTCCTATATTAAGGACCGGAGGAGTAATACACAAGGTTTTTTGGCCAAAAAATAATGCGCTTTTATTTCTCTTATAGCATGCATACATATTCTTCTCCGATCCTTAATATAAAACACATTTAACTAATTTGATTAGATTAAAAAAGTTAGGTAAGTTAGTTAATTATAAGAAATGTGACACATTTTTCCTAAAATACCATAATCATCTTTCTTAATACCCCCTCTTGTTCTTCTACTTGATTATGGTTGAAGAAGTATCCATATGGGTAATTTAGAGAAAATTGATAAATATGAGAAATGAGTCTTATATTTAAGATCAAAACCAACTCAACAATTGGGTCCTATATTAAGGACTGGACGAATAATATATTACCTCCTATTCTTAATATCAGAGATAATTGACTAATTTGAATATATTAAAAAACTAGTTAAGTTAGTTATTTGTAATAAAAAGATGTTATCTTTCCTAAAATATACTTACTAAGCAAGTATATTGGCTAGTGATAACAAACAGAGCCTGCGCAACTTGACTGAATTATATTTCATGCATTATTCATTTCTTTTTTTTTAAAGGAGAACGGCAAGCCTAAGCTTGAAATACAGCAAAAGCCTAAAGAAACTAAGCTAAATGCGCTCTATGACCATACGGCCAATCCTCTTGCATCAGATGAATACAAGGACTTGGAGGATGTTGGATCTGAATCACCTCCGAGGAAACATGATGGGCACTTCTTGCTAGATAGTCTGCACAGCTTAGCATCTCTCTGTTAGAGTAACAAATCTCTAGGTCCCAATTAGAGAAGATAATGGACCTTGTCTCACTAATCTCTTCATGAAACGGATGTGTATAACCACCCCCATACTGTAATAGGCACAAAGCCTCTCTTGAGTCGGTGTAAAGCTTGATTTTTGACAGATTCAAGCTCTTGCAGAACAATAGTCCTGATCTGATAGCCAATAACTCGGCAATGGTCGAGCCCGCGAAACCCAAATTTTGTTGGAAGCTTGAGATCCAATTTCCACGTTCGTCTCTTAGCACACCGCCGCAAGCCGCATGCCCCTGATTCGTAACAGACCCGTCTACATCCAGTCTCACAAAGGATGGTGGTGGTGGCTTCCATGTGTCGTTAACTCTGTCACATGACTTAAAGATCTGGTGTTTGAGCCGGTTGCCTTCAACTTCTTCCATGAGTAAATGCAGGCACTGGTTTGTCAATTCGCTGGTTCGAGCATTGACTTCGCCGAAAGCCTTCTTGCAACGATTTTTCCATATTGTCCAGCACGCGAGGGAGAAAACCTTGCGCCACTGCCACTTGGAAACCTTCCTTGCTCCAGGTTGATTCCTTAGATTCCATCGCAGCCAATCCTGCAAGTCACCATTGAAAAAACCAGATATATACAAGGGGTTAAGAAAAGCAGTCCACACTCTATAGGCATTCTCACAATCTCTCAAAGTATGTAAAATGGACTCCTCACTACTACACTCAAAAGGGCACTCCGGTATAGCTGCAGAGCAGCGTTTAGCTCTGAGAGAGTTGGTAGGGAGTCTCTCATGAAACACCTGCCACATGAAGACTTTCACACACTCTGGGATATCCCAATTCCAGAGATTTTTCCAGTACGAGTCAACTGGGCTACACTGTTTACAGGACACCCAATTGTAAGTCGACTTAATGTTGAAATTTCCATCAGCACTTTTCCTCCAGTAGAAGATGTCAGAGTCGCCCACACTTGGAGGTGGCACAAGCTTGATCTTGTCGACCACCCACTGTGGGAGGAAATTACTCCACCAGCTTAAATTCCAAGTTCCCCATGGGTACACAAATTGGTTGACCGTGGCATCGGTTTCCAAGAGGTGGTGGTTTTTGATCACATAGTCCTTGAGCGGCAACTCAAGCGGGGCCCAAAGGTCTTTCCAAGCTTTTGTATTTGCCCCACTTCTGATTTTCTTCCCCACTCCTTTTAGGAACACTTCCCACACCGAAGATATACTTCTCCAAACTGCTGATTGATTACGTTTGCCTTCCACATTTGGTATTTCTTCATTGCCACATTTATACTTGGATTTCAAGCATTGTACCCAAAGTGCTTGGGGCTTTGTCAGGATGCCCCAGCACAATTTCATAATAAAAGCCATATTTTGAAAGTGAAGGTCTTTGATCCCCAAACCACCAACTTTTTTATCTGACTTAATGGTATCCCACGCTACTAAGTGCAATTTCCTTGCATCGGAGGAGTGGTTCCAGAAGAAATCTCTGTAAAGTTTCTCAATTTCAGCAAGCACCCCCTTCGGCAGAAGAATCGATTGCATCTGATAGTAAGGGAGAGCAGACAATACAGATTTAATGAGGACAATCCTACCTGCCATGCTTAACAATTTGCCTTTCCAGCTAGCTAGCTTGTGTCGGACTCTTTGAATAATTGGTGCAAAAGTGACTTTCACTACTCTTTTATGAAGAAGAGGGACACCCAAATACTTTCCAAGATCAGCAGATAATCTGATCCCTAACCATTGGCTGAGAGAGGTAGCTCTACTAGAATGAACATTACAAGAGACAAACATTCTAGATTTCTGCAAGCTGATTTTGTGGCCTGAGACTTCACAAAAGAATTTCATAATCTCTCTTATCTCCTCCATTTGATCCTGTGATGCTTCGCTGAAGAGCACCAGGTCGTCAGCGAAGAACAAATGGGAAATTTTGGGTCCCCGAGTACAGAGCTCAAGTGGTTTCCAGCGTCCTTCCTGAACTTCAACGTTTATCAGCTGTCCCAACCGCTCCATGCAAAGCACAAAGAGGTAGGGACTTAAGGGATCACCCTGTCTTATTCCCCTCGAAGGGAGGAACTTTTCTGAAGGTTCACCATTCCAAAGAACACACATAGAGGCTAATGAAATGCATTGCATGATCAGATTTACAAATCCATTGTTAAGCCCCAAACTCTGCAGTGTAAACTGGAGAAAATTCCAATCGAGTCTATCATAAGCTTTTTCCATATCAACCTTGATTGCCACAAATCCTTGACCACTTTTCTTAGACCTCATGGTGTGGATTGCTTCTTGTGCAATAATAATATTATCACAACTCTGTCGTCCTCTAATAAAGCTACATTGATTAGGTTGGATTAGAAAATCCATTACTCCCTTTAACCGATTGGCAAGAACCTTACTGAGAATTTTAAAACACACATTGCAGAGAGATATGGGTCTAAAGTCTTTAAGTTCAACTGGATGATCGATTTTAGGAATCAGCACAATATTTGTATGGTTGATCATTCCCACTCCTGACGGATCTTTGAAGAGACTTATAATCAGTTCACACACTTTCGGTCCTACCTCCTGCCAGTGGGATTGGAAGAAATGAGGTTGTAGTCTGTCCGGGCCCGGAGCTTTGAAGGCACCCATTTCAAAAGCCGCTATCTTAATTTCCTCCTCTGACACTTCCCGCTGAATGTACATAAGTTGATCTGATGTAAGAGGTGGGAAAACTTCAGGCCAGTCATTCACCGAGGTAACATTTGGGTCTCTAGTATAGAGAGCTTTAAAGAAAGCTTGGGCCATTGTTTTTGTAAGAACCCTCTTCCTAAAACATCAATACTTTTCATAAGACTTCTACTATGGTAGAAAAAGGAAAGATGTACAACAACTACCATAGTAGAAGGAAATTGCGTAATTTTAGAAAATTAACATTTAAAACTTGGTTCCATCTCAAATGCAGTTGCATGCAACTAAAATAATCCATTCATATCTACTGGGCCTCCGAGCCTCCGGCCCGGGTAACACATACATCAAGACAGCCCATCCAAATAGACCTCAACCACGAATAACAAAGTTTCATGAAATAATAGGAATGGCCTCCGGCCAACAAAACAAGTAGATAATATATTCTCCAGTTTACAATAAGGCCGGGAGATCAGAATATTTCAAGAAAGCCCTAGCTGTGGCAATATACAACTATCCATACATAAATAAAGCTAGAGGCCTAAAGCTAACCAAGCTCAAGCCTCCGCGTCTCTTCCCGAAGGCCCACGCCTAGAACCTTCACCTGAAAACATTGTAAACCACGGGGTGAGACAAAGTCCCAGTAACCAACCTTTCCAATACTAGGTACTACTAAATAGGTGCTCGTGAGGTGTCAAGTGGGGCAGTTCACAAATAATACATAATGATAGCCACAACAATTTATGCCAGTGCAATGATGCAATCCCATCAACCAAATCCCTCACTTTGGGGGATTTTCAGGAGCCGAACCCGGCCTATCCCTCACTATGGGGGACGTAAGGAGCCATAAAGGCCTATCCCTCACTCTGGGGGACGTAATGAGCCCGAAGGCCTATCCCTCACTATGGGGGACGTAAAGAGCCAACCATCATGCATTAATGGAGGCCTTACCACGTGGTAGTAACAGACAAAACTCTCACCAAATTCCCAATTAATGCATCATGCTCAAATCATAATCAAGAGTAATAATCATTTCATAATTAACCCCATTCAGTGGCATATCTTTCACAATTCCACAATTTCATTCATCATAAGTCCAAACCCCACAAGACGGTTTTCCATTTTTTATATACAACATATAGTTCGAACACAATTACTAATTGGAGCACAAAACACAAATCTACTCACAATACCACAGAAGCAAGTACTAAGGATTGGAAAGTGGTTACCTCTCGCCTGAGCAAGGAATAACAATCAACAAAGTGGCCCCGTGCACCACCGAGACTCACAACCGGTCTACACAAGCACACAAACACACAACCAACATGTATTAGCTCTCAAACTAATAATGTGGCCAAAACAACACTTGGGGACACAAAATTCCTATCTCCCATCAAAACTCTACCCAACTCAAAGGGTATAACTATCAAAACAACACTCCAAAGTCCTCAAAGTCTATTAAAACATCAAGTCTCCTTCCAAGCATCAATTAGAGTTCAAACCTCAAGGACCCACTATAGGAATTCGACCTCCAACATCTCATTTGAGCAATTAAGGTTCCAACAACAAATCTAAACCGATTAAACATCCAATTTAACCCTCCTTAACATAACCCAATTCACAAAACTCAAATTCAATCCCTACATTATCATCCTCAATCCCAAATCATCCAATTCCATAAACCCTAACTCCAAAACTCAAGATTCTTTAAATCCAAGAAAACTACACCGATTAAATACTTAAACTAACCCAATGCAATCAATTAAACTCAAAACAATTGGTCAAAAACCTCAATTCCATCACAACCTAGAAATTCCTAGGGTTCCACCAAAATCCTCATAAATTCCATGGAATTTCAAGAAAGAAAGAAGATTAGAGGTTAAAATCACTTACTTGAGGTAATGGATCCTTAGAAATGCCTTTCTCAAGCCTCCTCCACGAAACCCTAGCAGAGCTTCTCTCTCCTCCTTCAGATTTTCCAATTTTCGCACATCTGAACCCTCCAGCGATTATATAGAATCGCGACCTTTCGCTGCGGCGAACTAATCCCGAGAGGGATTACTCGCCTGAAAAACCTACTTCGCCGCGGCAAACTCTAAACTTCGCCGCGGCGAAAGCTTCCCGAGAGGAAACTCTCGCTCGCCCAGAAGAACTTCGCCGCGGCGTGCCCTTACCTTCGCCGCGGCGAAACCTTCCCGAAAGGGAAGCCTCGCTCACCAGAACAACTTCGCCGCGGCGTCCCCAAGACTTCGCCGCGGCCAAACCTTCCCGAAAGACATCCCCTCTAGGAACTCCCGGTTCGCCGCGGCGAACATACCCTGAGAGGGGTACGTTCACCTATACCTCCAACATACCTCAAATCAAGATTAAATTGCTAATCTATCCTCAAAATCAACCCAAAGAGGCATTAAAACCCGATTAAACTTAGGATGTTACAATTCTCCCCAACTAAGGAATTTTGTCCCCAAAATTCAAGCAATCACACAAACACCACACAACAAACACAAAACACTTACTAAGAAAACAAACGAGGGTAATCACGTCGCATCCTTTCCTCTGTCTCCCAGGTGGCATCACCAGGACTCATGCCCTTCCAGAAGACTTTCACCAATCGAATGGTCTTATTCCTCAACTGCTTGTCCTTCACATCAAGGATTCTTTCCGGTTCCGCCTGGTAAGTTAGATTGTCATCCAGCTCCACCTCCTCAGGCTCTAAGATGTGAGACGGATCAGGGTGGTACTTCTTGAGTTGGGACACATGAAACACATCATGTACATTGGACAGGTGTGGCGGCAAAGCAATTCGATAAGCCACTTCTCCAATTCTCTCTAGAATTTCAAAGGGTCCAAGAAATCTAGGAGATAACTTCCTCGCTTTAATGGACCTCCCAATACCAGTAGTAGGCGTGACCCTCAAAAACACATGGTCACCCTCACAAAACTCCAATGGTCTCCTCCTCCTATCAGCATAACTCTTTTGCCGGCTCTGAGCTGTCAACAACTTCTGCTTGATGATCTCAATCTTCTCTGTAGTAGCATCTACCAAATCTGGTCCTAAAACCGTTCTTTCACTCAATTCCGTCCAACAAAGAGGCGATCTACACTTCCGGCCGTAGAGTGCTTCATAAGGGGCCATCTGGATGCTGGCATGGTAGCTGTTGTTGTAGGCAAACTCAGCTAAGGGTAGGTGATCAATCCAACTCCCCTTGAATTCAATGGCACAAGCCCTCAACATATCCTCTAGCGTCTGAATTGTCCGCTCGGTCTGTCCATCGGTCTGTGGGTGATATGCCGTACTGAACTTCAACTTAGTACCCAAAGCCGCATTCACCGCTTTCCAGAAGTTAGAAGTAAAGCGCGGATCTCGGTCCGAGACTATACTCGACGGAACACCATGAAGCCTGACGATTTCATCCATGTACAACTTGGCCATTCTCTCCAAGGTATAATTGACTTTGTAGGGTAAAAAGTGAGCAGATTTTGTCAATCTGTCCACCACCACCCAAATAGCATCATACCCTTCGGGTGTCCTCGGCAAACCTACAATGAAGTCCATGGAGATGCTATCCCACTTCCACTGAGGAATTTCTAGCCCTTGCAACAAGCCTCCAGGTCGTTGATGCTCTATCTTGACCTTCTGGCAGTTAAACACCGAAGTACGAAGTCAGTCACTTCCTTCTTCATGTTGGGCCACCAATACTGCTGCTTTAGTCATGGTACATCTTGGTTGCTCCGGGGTGGATGGCGTAACGGCTTCGATGAGCCTCCTCTAGGATAGTTCTTTTAATCTCCTCGTCCTGGGGAACACAAATCCGGTTCTTATACTTCAGGATGCCCATATCTCCAAGTTCATAGTCCTGTACTGGGCCATCCTCCAATTCTACCCGAATCTTTGCCAACTGATCATCTTCCCATTGAGCCGCTCGTAAATCCTGATAGAATTCATAATCTCCGAGCACTGCACATAAAGTAGCCTGCTCCGACGGTACAATTGGGATCTCTAACAACTCCTCGAGCAAGAATTGTTCCTTTAAGCTTATACAGAACACATGCACTGCTTTTCTACTCAGAGCATCCGCTACCACATTTGCTTTTCCAGGATGATACTTAATCTCAAAATCATAGTCCTTCAGGAACTCCATCCAACGACGCTGTCGGTTGTTCAACTCTTTCTGATCCACCAAGTATTTCAAACTTTTATGGTCACTGAAGACTTCGAACTGGGAGCCATACAGATAATGCCTCCAGATCTTTAGTGCAAAAACTACTGCCGCTAGCTCCAAGTCATGGGTTGGGTAGTTTTCCTCATGTGGCCTTAGTTGCCTGGAAGCATATGCCACCACCTTATTGTTCTGCATTAGCACACAACCCAAACCCTTTAGTGACGCATCGGTGTAAAGAACATAAGGTACTCCGGGGATTGGAAGAGTAAGCACTGGAGCTGTAGTCAACTTGGTCTTCAGCTCTTGGAACGCTGATTCACATTTCTCCGTCCAAACAAACGGTTGATCCTTCTTGGTTAACTTGGTCAACGGCATTGCAATCTGAGAAAAGCCTTGGATGAACCTCCGATAGTATCCAGCTAATCCCACAAAACTCCGTACCTCAGTTACCGATCTAGGGACTTCCCACTTAAGTACTGCGTCCACTTTGTTAGGATCCACGGCTACTCCCTGAGCTGACACCACATGACCCAAGAACTTCACTTCTTTTAACCAAAACTCGCACTTTGACAGCTTAGCATACAACTGGTGATCCCTCAATATCCGTAGTGCGATGTGAAGATGCTCTCGATGTTCTTCCTCACTTCTAGAATAAATCAGAATGTCATCGATGAACACTACCACAAATCTGTCCAAATAAGGTCGGAAGATCCGATTCATGTAGTCCATAAAGACAGCTGGAGCATTTGTCAGTCCAAAAGGCATCACCAAAAACTCATAATGTCCATAACGAGTTCGAAAGGCCGTTTTTGAAATGTCCTCTGCTCGTACCCTCAACTGATGGTATCCTGATCTCAGATCAATCTTAGAGAAAACTGATGCTCCGACTAATTGGTCCAATAGGTCATCAATTCTAGGCAACGGGTACTTGTTCTTGATTGTGACCTTGTTCAATTGTCGGTAGTCGATACACAACCTCAAGCTACCATCTTTCTTTCTCACAAACAAAACCGGCGATCCCCACGGTGACACACTTGGTCGGATAAGTCCCTTTTCTAGCAATTCTTCTAGTTGCTTTTTCAACTCGACCAATTCTGAAGGAGACATTCTATAGGGAGCCTTGGAGATTGGGGTGGTTCCCGGAACCAACTCGATGGAGAACTCCACTTCTCGCTCTGGAGGTAGTCCTGCAACCTCGTCCGAAAACACTTCGGGGTAGTCCCTCACCACAGCTATCTGTTCAATTCCTCCTGCCTCATCCTCACTAATCGAAAGAAGACAATGAAGGCCTGGCACCCTTTCCTCACCGCCTTCTCTACTTGAGCAGCTGACAACAAAACCGGACCACTTGACATCTCAGCACATAAGGCACCTACCGGGATTGTCACCAACCTCCTTTTACAATCAAGGATTGCTCCATTGGCCATCAACCAGTTCATGCCAATAATCACATCGATACCTTTCAAAGGTAGACAGAACAAATCTATTGTAGAATCTCGACTCTCAAACTGAAGTGCAAGCTCTAGACACGCTCTTCCAGTTACTACAGTGACTCCAGCAGGAGTAGACACCCTTAAGTCATAAGGTAGCTCAACCACAGGCAAGCTCAACTTCTGAGCACAGTCCACAGAAATAAAGGAGTGCGTAGCACCCGAGTCAAATAAAGCAGAAATAACATGTCCCTCAAGTAGAATGTTACCTCGAATCAAGTTCGGAGATGCAGAAGCCTCCTCATTTGTCATCGCATATACACGTCCTGGAACGGTAGAACGACCAGCTGGAGGTGTCGGCTGACTCTCTGGACAGTTCCTGGCAATATGTCCCCACCGGTGGCATCGAAAGCACTCCCAGCATTGCCCCGCATGCCTACCCCCACATCTGGGGCACGGTCCAGTAACACTCGGGGTGGTCACTGAAGAATCTCGACGGGAGCCCTGTCCCCCGCCAACTTGATTGTTTGGATTCTGGCGCCTTTGCATAAAGCCCCTCTGAGCATTCACCCTCTGATTCTGCCCTTGATTCCTATTTCTCCCTGAGCTACTCGAGCTCCCAGAGCTGTATTGACTCCTCTTCCCCACTCCTCCTGTAGGACCAGGATAACGGGCCGCTCTAGCTTGATTCTCAGCCCTCCTTGCCTCTACCACCTCTCTTGTCCTTCTAGCCGCAACCCGCAGCTTCACACACATCTCCTCAAAGGTCTTGACCTCTAACAGGCCAATTGCTGTTTCAACTCCGGCCTTGCACGGTTCATCAATTGTTGAGCTAACCAGAGTGAATGATCTTCCGTCTGCCTCGGCACATACTTTGCCAAATCTATAAACCTTGTGATAAATTGGTCCTCATGCATCTCCCTGCTTCAGAGAATAGAATAGGAATTGCTTTTCCATTCGCAACTCCTTTGGAAAGAAGTGATCATAAAACATCGCTTGAAAGTATCCCAGTCCAGCTGAGATATATCAGAGGGTCTCGCACTGTCCCACCAATGTCTTGCTTGCTCTACAAGATAGGTGACCGCCACTTGTACCTTGAGCGGGGAAAGACAAGGAACAGCAGTAAAGATTGTCTCCATCCGCTCAATCCATTTTTCTGCATCTGATGGTTCCAAACTTCCTTTGAACTGGGGAGGATCATGACGATGCACCTCCCTCCATACTTTGGTGATATCATTCAGCAGCGGAGGGTAAATCACTCCCTCTGAAGTGCCTCCTCCCTGGCTATCAGCTTGATACTCCTCCCTCTGAGGTAAATCTCCAGCTCGATCACCACTCCTAGCCCCTCTTTCTCCTACTCCTCGTGCTTCTATAGTCACCTCATTCTCTCGGTCCTCTTGATTGACCGACTCTTGGTGCTTCCTCGTGAAGTCTTCCTCAAACTTCCTCAACCTTTCGTCCACCACCGCTGTCATCATCTCCCTCATTTGTCTCAGAAAAGCCTCATTCTCTTGAGGCGGTCCATTACCGGTTGGATCTGTTTGACGTGTCCGTACCATCCTTCCTCTCCCCAACTAAGGATGGAAACCCTCATTAGTAAAGAAAGAAAGGAAACACAAACAAACAGGGAAGATATGTATGAAGTATGTATATTGCCACTAGGAAAAGAAACAATTTCAAAGAAACAAACCGGCTCTGAATACCAATTTGTAAAACCCTCTTCCTAAAACATCAATACTTTTCATAAGACCACTACTATGGTAGAAAAAGGAAAGATGTACAACAACTACCATAGTAGAAGGAAATTGCGTAATTTTAGAAAATTAACATTTAAAACTTGGTTCCATCTCAAATGCAGTTGCATGCAACTAAAATAATCCATTCATATCTACTGGGCCTCCGAGCCTCCGGCCCGGGTAACACATACATCAAGACAGCCCATCCAAATAGACCTCAACCACGAATAACAAAGTTTCATGAAATAATAGGAATGGCCTCCGGCCAACAAAACAAGTAGATAATATATTCTCCAGTTTACAATAAGGCCGGGAATCAGAATATTTCAAGAAAGCCCTAGCTGTGGCAATATACAACTATCCATACATAAATAAAGCTAGAGGCCTAAAGCTAACCAAGCTCAAGCCTCGCGTCTCTTCCCGAAGGCCCACGCCTAGAACCTTCACCTGAAAACATTGTAAACCACGGGGTGAGACAAAGTCCCAGTAACCAACCTTTCCAATACTAGGTACTACTAAATAGGTGCTCGTGAGGTGTCAAGTGGGGCAGTTCACAAATAATACATAATGATAGCCACAACAATTTATGCAGTGCAATGATGCAATCCCATCAACCAAATCCCTCACTTTGGGGGATTTTCAGGAGCCGAACCCGGCCTATCCCTCACTATGGGGGACGTAAGGAGCCATAAAGGCCTATCCCTCACTCTGGGGGACGTAATGAGCCCGAAGGCCTATCCCTCACTATGGGGGACGTAAAGAGCCAACCATCATGCATTAATGGAGGCCTTACCACGTGGTAGTAACAGACAAAACTCTCACCAAATTCCCAATTAATGCATCATGCTCAAATCATAATCAAGAGTAATAATCATTTCACAATTAACCTCATTCAGTGGCATATCTTTCACAATTCCACAATTTCATTCATCATAAGTCCAAACCCCACAAGACGGTTTTCCATTTTTTATATACAACATATAGTTCGAACACAATTACTAATTGGAGCACAAAACACAAATCTACTCACAATACCACAGAAGCAAGTACTAAGGATTGGAAAGTGGTTACCTCTCGCCTGAGCAAGGAATAACAATCAACAAAGTGGCCCCGTGCACCACCAAGACTCACAACCGGTCTACACAAGCACACAAACACACAACCAACATATATTAGCTCTCAAACTAATAATGTGGCCAAAACAACACTTGGGGACACAAAATTCCTATCTCCCATCAAAACTCTACCCAACTCAAAGGGTATAACTATCAAAACAACACTCCAAAGTCCTCAAAGTCTATTAAAACATCAAGTCTCCTTCCAAGCATCAATTAGAGTTCAAACCTCAAGGACCCACTATAGGAATTCGACCTCCAACATCTCATTTGAGCAATTAAGGTTCCAACAACAAATCTAAACCGATTAAACATCCAATTTAACCCTCCTTAACATAACCCAATTCACAAAACTCAAATTCAATCCCTACATTATCATCCTCAATCCCAAATCATCCAATTCCATAAACCCTAACTCCAAAACTCAAGATTCTTTAAATCCAAGAAAACTACACCGATTAAATACTTAAACTAACCCAATGCAATCAATTAAACTCAAAACAATTGGTCAAAAGCCTCAATTCCATCACAACCTAGAAATTCCTAGGGTTCCACCAAAAATCCTCATAAATTCCATGGAATTTCAAGAAAGAAAGAAGATTAGAGGTTAAAATCACTTACTTGAGGTAATGGATCCTTAGAAATGCCTTTCTCAAGCCTCCTCCACGAAACCCTAGCAGAGCTTCTCTCTCCTCCTTCAGATTTTCCAATTTTCGCACATCTGAACCCTCCAGCGATTATATAGAATCGCGACCTTTCGCCGCGGCGAACTCCATCTTCGCCGCGGCGAACTAATCCCGAGAGGGATTACTCGCCTGAAAAACCTACTTCGCCGCGGCGAAAGCTTCCCGAGAGGAAACTCTCGCTCGCCCAGAAGAACTTCGCCGCGGCGTGCCCTTACCTTCGCCGCGGCGAAACCTTCCCGAAAGGGAAGCCTCGCTCACCAGAACAACTTCACCGCGGCGTCCCCAAGACTTCGCCGCGGCCAAACCTGCCCGAAAGACATAGCCTACTAGGAACTCCCGGTTCGCCGCGGCGAACATACCCTGAGAGGGGTACGTTCACCTATACCTCCAACATACCTCAAATCAAGATTAAATTGCTAATCTATCCTCAAAATCAACCCAAAGGAGGCCATTAAAACCCGATTAAACTTAGGATGTTACAGTTTTCATTTCTTCTTGATCTGAATGCCAGTTCCCATCTTCATCTTGTAGGGAGTCAATCCTGCTTCTTTTCCTTTTTATCAACATATTAGCATGAAAGAATTTGGAGTTCTTATCGCCGAATTTAAGCCATTGACACCTTGACTTTTGGTACCATTCTAATTCTTCCTGCATGCTGAGTTTCCAGTATTCCAACCAGAGTTTCCTTTCCAGTCTGAATAGTCCATTATTCAAATTTTGTTGACAGGTCCTGTCTATCCCTTCCAGTCTCCTCAACACTCCTCTCTTCTTCTTAGAGATGTTACCCACAACCTTTTCATTCCATTCCCAAGCCCTTCTCTCAAAAGCAAGTCTACCTTCCGTCCAGTTCTTGCCTTCCCAAGTAGATTTGACTAGCTCCTTAAAATCTGGTTCCAAGCACCAAGCAGCCTGATATTTGAAAGCTCTCTTTACGTTTCTTCCTCTGCTATGGTTTTCCCCAGCAATGACTAACACTCTGTGGTCCGATTTGAAGCGAAGATGGTGATAAGTTTTAAAATGAGGATGAGTTACTTCCCAGTTGAAGTTACAGAAAGCCCAGTCCAGTCTCTCCTTAACCCCTTCTTTCTCCCAAGTGTACCGGTCTCCCACCCAAGGGATTTCCATCAAATCACAAGCCTCTATACAAGCCTGAAAGGACTCCATCGTCTGTCTAACCAGAGGTACTCCTCCTAATTTATCTCCTGGCACCATAAACGCATTAAAGTCACCCATTACCGTCCAAGCACCATCAATGTTACCTGCAATCCTTTTCAGTGCCTCCCATAGTGCCTTTCTCCGATTAATGGTAGTATCCCCATAGACAAAAGTAGTAAACTGGACCTCACTTGATGCTTTATTAGTGATTTTGCAATGGATTAGTTGAGTATTGGAATACAAGTAATCCACTGCCACCTCCTCTCCATTCCAAAGGACCCATATTCCCCCTGCATAGCCCGTTGCTTCGACACGAATCCAATGACTGAAACCCAATTTTCGAATCACTTTCTCAGCCTTTTCTCCACTTACTCGTGTTTCAAACAAGCCCATAACATTAATATTATACTTTCTTGTAATTTCCTTAAAAATTCGTGGAAAAGCTCTCCTAGCCGCCCCATGACAATTCCATGAAGAGATAATCATTATAACCCAAAACAGATAGAAAGGGGACGATACAAGACTTACTGGTCTGGAGGTTCGCCTTCGCAGGACAATCCCTTCCTTTGGACCTTCCCTAAAATTTTGATCCCAGATGGGTTGCCTCCTGAGTCTACCTCCATGATTTCACCCTGTGTGGCTTCCCTCAAGATCACGTTCTTGGACTCATTTGTTTTGTCCATCAATTTTATTGGAGGCGCAGTTGATCCTTCTACCCCATCCACGGTGCCTACTAAATTCTTCGTAGCTGATTCCACGCCTTGGGCCTCCAGATGCGGTGTCGGCACACTGGACTCTAGAGATTGCATATTTCCACTAACAACTACATGGGTTCTTTGGCTCTTTTTAACAGGTCCAGCTTTCGGTTTTGAATCTTGGTTATTACTTCCCCTGCCATTCTCCCCCGTCATGTTGGGTCGGGCTTTCACTTGCTGGGCTCCACTCACAGGCTTGGAGTTCTCTTTACCTATTATAGCCAAATTTGTTTTCACTTTATAGCCTTCTTTGGCTTTTCCTTTCCCTTTTGTCACTGGGGCTGTCATTTTCTCCCTCATATTAACTTTTCTGCCCTCATAGATTACCAGAGCGTTTTCCTCACTTGCTGCCACTAGAGACCTGTTTTCTAGAGCAGTGGTCCTTTTGTTTTTCCCTTCTCGCTCCTCTCCGAGGTCTGCTATAGCATCAAACTTGGTCTGAAAATTACGTCTTCCCTCCTTTCTTGTAGCCTGGTGATATGACCCATTTTCAGCTGCTGTACCTCTCTTTGTTTCAGACCTCGAGGAATGTGCTTGGCTTTTCCCTTTCACAAACATCCAAGGTCCAAATTTCTCATCTTCCGGCGAGACTGAGGACGCCGGTGACTGGGAAGATGATGCAACTACACTTGGGGCTTTGGCTGTTTCCTCCTGCTTCTCGCCTGAACTAGTTTTCCATGGGCATGCTTCTTTTCGATGACCATATCTACCACAAGCAAAGCAGATCAGACCCAATCCCTCATACTCAACATTGTATATGGCCGAGGTGCAAATAATTCTTGGAACCAATTTTTTTTGCAGATTTAGTTCCACACAGATGCATGCAAATCGTCCTCTCTCCACCTTAGTTTTAGATTCTTCTATATTAGCTATTGTATGCATGTCGACTTTGACTGTCCTACCTATCATATCTCCCAACCTCTAGATATATTTTTTTGAGTAGTAATGAAGAGGTATGTTTGGTATTCTAACCCAAGTGACTATTCTCCCCAGGGGATTCTGGAACGGATCAAAGTAAGGTGACCATCTCTGGACAAGGACGCTGTGTTGAGCCACAATCCAGGGACCTTCAAAAAGTACCTTTTTATATCTTGTTCCCCAGTTTTCATCATCAGCAAATCGGACAACGTAGTAGTTGTTTGGCAGATCAATAAGTTCAAAATCATTAAAGCCCCAAATCCTACAGAGTTGTTCCTTCAACCTGAAAAGTTGGAATCTCGCCCCAAGTACTGTAATAATCAAGGCGTTATTCCATGGTTGACAGCATTCGTTGAACTCCTCCTCAGTGCATGGTACTACAGGGTACACCTCCATTAACCTCTTAATTTCCTCCGAGGGTTCGGTAGCTTCCATGTCTGGTCTAGTAAATCCGACAATAAAGGGTCTTCTTCCATGTCTGCGTTACTATGCGCAATCCCATTGAAACCTTGGGTCTTGAATCCCAATAGAGAATCACGATACAATATTCCCTGTATTTTTTCCACTTTGCTCTGTTTTTCAGTTTCAGTTGTGGTTTCCTCAAAGCATCCCTCTGCATCTTCCATTTTATCTGACATAAGAGCATCTTCTTTTATTTCCCTCTTCGATTTTTTTGGTTGAATCTGAAGAGTCCCTTCCTCCGAAGTACGATCCGGAGGAATTTTCCGGCAACCAGGTTCACCCATCGCAAGGAAAGCAAATGTGGCACGAGTTTCAAGAGAGAGAAAAAGCCTGGTCCAACTCAAAATGCATTATTCATTTCTGAAATCTATCTTTTACACACCAGTCCTGGAGTACATATATAGGTCACACCTAACGGACCACATCTAATGGGCCGTGCCTACCTAAATCTGGCCCAATATAAGCAACAAATCCAGACAGAATACATTCAACAGCTAGAACTATCATAGTTACAAAAACTATCTTAAAAAACAGATAAATATGAGAGACAAAATGAATTGAATTCTTATATTTATGATCAAAATAAAAGTTAAACGAGTTTTATATCAAGAACCGGAAGTGGTAATAACATTTTTTGCCCAAAATGAATATAATATAATTAAAGGTAAATTTTAGCTCTCAAAAAAGTATTTCTCTTAAGATCTGTGTTGGTCTTTTTCTTTCGAAAAAGATCATTTTAGCATTACAAGGAAATTGTAATTTTGTTTTGATTAAAATACGCCTCATTAACATAAATATTAGTTAATAATTGTTTAATCACTTTTCTTTGTTTAAAAATAATTTTAATTTATATTTTCAAATTTTTGGTTATATTATTAAATTGATTAAACTTAAACACACACACACACATATATATATTATAAAGTTATCAAATTTTACAATTCTATTTTCTCAATAATTTTTAATGTTTAATCACATTTATTTAAACTTATTTATAAGGCAATATTTTAAATACATTCATTGGCTGAAAACATTTTTGAAGTATATATATTTTCAATTAAATTATTAGATTATAAAATCATATAATTTTAAGAATATTACATTAATATGTCAATTTTATATGTTGAAATTCCTAAATGTTTTCTGTCACTACTATAAAAAAATCTATTTTTATCCCATATTTTTATCTGAAATTAAAAAATTACATTACACAGATAAGTACAAGGCTCCATACTCGTCTGTTGGGCTAGACCAAACCAGTATGGGGCCATATACTCATCTAATCATGTGACTAGATGAGTATATGAGCCATATACTCGTTTGGTTTGATGAACCAGATGAGTATCTGGCCCCATACTTGTCTAGTCTGGCTCAACAGAAGAGTATGGGCTTTTTTTTTTTGGAAAAAAAAACATAGCTCCTGCCCATTTTCAGATCTACACAGTATCGTTCACCTCTCCCCCCTTTTCCTCTCCCCTTTAACAGCTCGCATTCCCTTCCCTTCTCCCCTTCGCAGATACAAGTTGTTTACCTCATCTTGCTTTCCTTCTCCCCTCTGCTCGCAACTCGCCATGGCTGCCATTAGCTTGCCGTGGTCCTCTTGGTGATGGATAATCGCCGTGGGTCTTCGTGGGTCTCACTGGAAGCTTCATTTTCATGCTTCACTTCATAGGTTAGTGGTAATATTGTATGGGTCGAAGGATTGATGGTTTATAACTTGTCTTTCTACTACTAGAGTTGTTAGAATTAGTAGTTATGTAATATGATCAAAGTGGACTTTTAGATTTTATTTTTGCAATTTAGATCTTTGATGAAACGCCTCTGTGTATAAGCAATGAATTTGAGTTTGAAGCAATGTGGCTAGTAGTTTATTTGTTTCTCTTTAACGCTTGTTAGAACTAGTAGCCATGAATTATGAAGAAAGATTGATTTTAAAGATTTTATTGCTGTATATTTGATGAAAGCCTATATGTATGAGCTAGAATTTGAGCTAGAAACAATGATTAGATTAAATAAATTGGTGAGTTGTATAATCATTTTCTCATAGTAGAAAAATAGTAACTTAAATAGAAGCAAACATTTTTTCTTTATTTTGAAAAAAATGGTATATGATAAATTTTATTCTTTGGAAATGAATAAAACTTTCCCGTGTCTAAGAAAATTTCATTAGCACCAATTGCTCATCTTTGGATAAACACGCATGCATAAACCACTATCAATATTAATGCAAAATAAAGTTTATGATAAAATATATTAATTATAAATAATAACTATGCAATTAATTAATTTTATTTCTTTGCTCATAAAAAATGTCAATTTGCAATAACCTATAAAAAAAATATTTACACTATTAACTTCTTCTACTTTTATTCAAATTGGATAATGAAGTTAGCAATTCTAATATTTGAGATCAAGTTATAAGATATCAACTTAATTAATATTGTAGGTAATCCTTAATTTCTTGTAAAAAGTTTTATTTCTAAATTTTTTGATTTGCTAGATTAAATTGTTGAAATTAGTTTTGAGTTGCTTTAATTTTTCTCAGACTTGAGCTAAATTGAATTAAAATATTGTTGATTTTAGTCTTGAATTAAATTATTTAGAATTACTTATATATTAACAGAATGAATCGTAATTGGACGAGTGCTTTAAGAATGAGTGAGGAATATGAAAAATGAGTAGAACAATTTATTGAATTTTCTAAAAAGAATGCTTATAACAAAAACACAGAGTGCTTTTGTCCCTGTATTAATTGTTCACGTAAGAGACCATTGGCTATTGATGACATAAGAGATCACTTATTTTGTGAGGGGATAAATCTTTAGTATACAAGATGAATATGGCATGGTGAAAGAGGAACAATGCTATTGGTTGAAGAAGAGGAAGTTGTGGGTGGCTTGAATGATAGAATGGGTTATATGATTCATGATGTTGGAATGGGGTTCTTTGCACAATCACATTTATGACAGCTTGCAAAGTGATGTGGAGATTGCTTTATACCCTGAGTGTTCTAAGTATACACAGTTGATAGCCACATTAAAATTATTCAATTTGAAGCAACTCATGGGTGGACCGATAAAAGTTTTACAGAGTTACTTTAATTGTTAAGTGATATGCTTCAAGTTGATAATGTTCTTCCAAGTGGTGTGTGTGAGGCAAAGAAATTCTTGTTTCAGATGGTTATGGACATGAAAAGATGCACGCCTATCGTAATGATTGTATATTATATAGAGAAGAGCATGTCGATGTAAGTAAGTGTCTAAAATGTAAAACTTCATAATACAAAGTAAAGAGGAACATAGGTTGTGATGGTGATGTTAATGAGAAAATGACAATTTTTGAAGGTATTGTGGTATCTTCTAATAATATTGTAATTTAAACATTTTTTTGCTAATATAATCGAGGCAAAAAAGTTTCCAAGGCATTTTGATGAGAAAATATGAGATGAAAACATCTCTAGCACCCTGCGGATTCTCCTTGATTGAAGAAAATAGATGAAATATATTTAGAATTTGATAGTGAACCAAGAAACCTTAGTCTTAGACTTTGTACGGATTGAATCAATCCTTATAATACTCTCAATAGCACACATAGTGCACAACCAGTTTTGCTGGTGATTTACAACTTGCTTTCCTAGTTATGCATGAAGCGCAAGTATATGATGCTGTCTATGATGATTTTAAGACAGAAACAGCCAGAAAAACAATATCGATGTCTACTTGATGCCTTTGATTAAGGATTTGAAGGCATGGATTTGTTTGGAAAAACAGACAAATATGTATGCCACATACTCATATGTTTTCCTAAACAGACGAATGTGTAGTCCACATATTTGTCTGTTCAGGAAAACAAACAAATATCTAACTTCTTCTACATTTCCTTTATTCACATCCTCCTTTAAATAAACAAACAAAAGGGCTTCAAGAACATACAAAAATAAATCTTTTTGTAGTAGTGTGTTCAACATACGTCTATTAACAAATTACTCAAGTCACCAATCAAGATTTTAATGTTTATTAAGTAAAAATTACTTAAATTTTGTCTACATTTTACTAAAAACATTAAAGAGATAACTAGTAAACACTAAAAAAATTATCAAAATAGATATGCAGTATGATGAAGGGGTTGCTCAAATATGACTTAAAAAAAGTATCTTTAGAATCAATAAAAAATATATATATTTAGACACCTTTTGGAATATTCTTTGACAATGCCAATGGTTTGGATCAAAACGTATGTTTTCAAAATAAAAAAGATATTTGTATAATTAGAATGATAGTCTAGAGTATTTTACTCTAAAAATATTTATAGTGTTTGCGTGTATAAGTTTTGAACAACCTGAAGATACTCCAAAAAAAATCAAATTAGTGATGAAATTTAGTGACAAAATTTCTATTACTAATTAAAATTAGTGACGGATTAATAATAGAATTTAGTTAGTGACGAAATTTAAAATTCCATTGCTAATAAGTGATGGATTACTGACAGAGTAGTGATTAAAATTAGTGATAGAAAATTTTCGTCACTAATTCGCTAATAAGTGACAGATATCTCACATCAAATTTTTCACAGATTTGTGACAAAAAATTCCGTCACAACTTGATGATGAAAATTTTTATCACTAATTTGTTGCTAAATTTTTTAGTTTATAAATTTAAAATATCATATGGTAACCGCTAATTGCTGCCATGCATCATGTTGGTGACCGCTACCTCGTTACCGACTGCCACCTCACATCCTCTTCTCTCCCATGTCGCCACGTTATCCCTTCATCCACATTACCACCATGTGGCCATCATTATGAGTTGTCACGTCATCACTAACCACCACCTCACCTCCTCCTCTCTCCCATGCAGCCATGTCATCCTATCGTCCAAGTCGTCGCCACTTGTCTATCAATATGAGCCGCCACGTCATCGCCTTGTCCACATCATCACCACAAAATTTTTATGCAAAATGAAATATATATATATATAATATTTCTAATAGCAAATACAAATATATATAATAAATATTACATATAATTTAATATATTATTATTTATTTGAATTTAATTTTTTTATTTTAATAAAAATTTCTAATAATTTATATTTTTATTCAAATAATTAATGAAATAATAAGTATATTTTTTATTTTATAAAATTTGTATTTTTTATTTTTATATGATATATGATTTTAAAATTATGATATATTATATTTTTATTTTAATAATAAGTATGAAAAAATAATTATTATATTTTTTTATGATGGATTAATGACAAAATTGTAATGGAAATTAGTGACTAAAAAATTTCACCACTAATCCGTCACAATGTTCTGTGATGAGGGTTAGTGATGAAATTTTTCTGTCACTAATAGGGACAAATAAGAAACCCATTACTCGCTAGGTCACTCATGGCCTAGTAAATTTTTACCCATTTAAACCCGCCCAATTAGCTCAAATAAAAGACTATAAATGGGTAGGCTTAAATGGATGGGATAGCCCATCAAATGGGACAAGCTATGGGCAAGGTATTGGGCTACCCATACCTGCCCATTTAAGTTTTAATCTTTTTTAATATATTTATTCTTCATTTTATTAAATGATTTTCACTTTCAATCTCAGACTTCACTTGACCCATCACCATTTTGACGCTACTACTCTGCCTCTACGTCTACCATCTGTGACAATCAGACTAACTTGCCATCCTAATGATCTGTGATCATCTATGATTGTGAGAGACAGAGAGAGCGAGACTGCAACTATGCGTCTTGTCGTCTTGAGCTTTAAGCTCCAATGAATCAGTGATCATCTGCGAGACTGCGACGTTGCATTGCTGGCGTTGCATCTTCAACTTTGAGCTCGGAGCTCCTGTGTGTTCATCTCTTCGAGTTTGAGATTTCCCCTTCGACTGATCGACTCTTCCCTTTCTATTCTTCACCTTCTCGGTAGCTTCCTGTTGTGGCTTCCCCAAATATGTCGAACAATTAAAGCAATCACTGAGTTGTTGGTGCCTAGTAACGCATGATTCATGAAGTCAAATGATTGAAGCAAAGGTGCCAGATCTGTCTTAACTTTCTCTACTTGCTTTCATCAACGACAAAGGTAGGTTTCTCTTTTTAAGTTTTGAATTCTCCTTGTTCCTCCATTGTTGGTCATTGAGTTGGTGTGTGGTGCCTGGTAGACCAAGCTCACATTATTTGAATTTAAGTTAATTGAGAGCTAAGTAGAAGTACAGAATTAAGCACACTTATAAATTATAATATGAAAAGTTGGTACGGGTTCTGCCGTTCTAGTCCTTTGGATTTGCTAATATGATTACATATTGGAGAATTTTCATAACTATGTTCCTATTGCAACAAAATTTCCCCTAATTAGGCCCTTGTTTTTGTCTTTATTTTGTGGTTTTAAAACGGGATCTATTGTTCTGTTTATGACTTATTGAGTTACTGTATATATAATTGTAGTTCTCTTTGTTTTCCCTATTTGCTTGGTGTGATGCGTTGATATGCTTGAAATATTGGCTTTTGCTTTGTTTTCTTACATAAATATGATTATAGTTCTCTTGGTTATTTCTCATTGTCATTGTTATTGATTTGAAATATGGAAGAAATAAGCAACTCAAAGATAAACACTAGTATAGATGATGTGCAAATGACTAATGAAGACACTAATGATGTTAAAACTACTGTCTCTATCACATCTCCTATTGCTACTGGATAACAGAATGCAACAATGTCAACAACCAATGTGGGAGGAGGAGGAGGAGGAGGAGGACCACCTTCATTACCTAGGAAAAAAAGGACGCAGACATCTAAGGCATGGAAACATTTCGCAAGATTGCCACTAACTAAAACAAAAGGTAAACATTGTGCACGTTGCAACTATTATAGGATGGATTATGCAAGCCATCCAATTAATTATTGGACAAACAATTGTTGTGGCCTTACGAAAAGTGTCCAAAAAATCCAAATAAAGTAAGCAAGCAATAGTCAATCTTCTTAGTTAATTCTAGTAAGTCATTGACTCATCAATTATATAATAAAGAGGAATGTAGAAAAGCTATTGCGCATTTCGTCATAAAGGATGAGATACCTTTTCAACCTGTTGAAGGAGAGGGTTTCAAGGACATGTTACAGCAATTTGAACCAAGATTCAAAATCCCCTGGCAATGGACTATTGTTAGGGATTGTTACCAAGTGTATCTTGAAAAAAGCCAAAAAGTTGAAAAAATATTTTAAGCAATCTAAAGTTCGTGTGTTCCTCACCACAAATTGTTGGACTTTAATCCACAATACCAACTACGTATGCTTGACTGCTCGTTAGATTGATGATTGGAATTTACAGAAACAGATTTTGCATTTTTGCGTGATTGAAAACCATAAAAGAGATACAATTGGTGCAAAACTTGAGACATGCTTATTGGATTGGGGCATTGATAAAGTTCTAACTGTCATTGTTGACGATGCTTCTTCTAATGATACAACACTTGCTTATTTGAGAAAGCGTTTAAGGGGTTGGAATGATCTCATACTTGATGGTGAGTTATGCATATGCACTGTGCGGCACATATTTTGAACCTGATTGTTTCTGAAGGGTTAAAAGATGTGAATAGGTCAACTGAGCTCATTCAACATGTAATTAAGTTTGTTGGATCTTCTCCATCTTCAAGGAGCTTATTGTTAAAGAGAGAATTGATTCCAAAAGTCTACTATGTTTGGATTGTCCCACTAGGTAATTTAGATAATTATTTAATTATGTTTGTTTTTCATTACACTTTATGATGTGATTTTGTTTCGTTAATAAGATTTTGTTTGTTATTAGGTGGAATTCGACATATCTCATGTTAGAAAGTGCTATAAAATTTGTTAAAGTCTTTCATTGAATGGAAGAAGAAGATGCAGATTACAAGGAGTATTTTTACAAAAATAGTTAGACTTGATTCAAGCCAAGATGATACAATATATGATGGTGAGGCCACAACTCATCCTCTTAGTGCATATGATTAGGGTGTTACAAAGGAGTTTCTTGCATTCTTAAAGTTGTTCTACTTAATGACCTTAAAATTCTCTAGATCTAACTTGACAACAAACACATGCTTGTTGCATGTAGTTGCAATCCAGTCAAGCCTCCATAAAAGTGCAACTAGTGAATATTCATTGTTGACTGATATAGCCATCGGGATGCAATTAAAGTACAACAAGTATTGAGAGATATTGAGAAAATGAATCCGTTGCTGATTATAGGGATAATCCTCGACCCTAGATACTAAATGAGATATATTAATATTGCTTTTGATAGAGCTTTTCCCAATGATCCCATAAAGCGTGAGGTCACATTGAAGCATGTCATGAGTGTCTTGCATCGCCTATATGATGAGTATGTAATTAATGTCAAACCTTCTGATGATGACGCATCGACATCTTAGCAACCATTGGAGCAAGTGAATTCTACTGCTAGTGGTGATGTGGTCAATGAGTTAATTCCTGGTGTTGAAGAGGCTATTGAAGATGACCCTACCTACCAAAAGTTCTTAGTCATTGCAAGCATTACATGCAAGAATCCTGAGCAAATTTCTGAGATTGATGAATGTCTTCAAGCTAGATTATGTGGTCTTTCTGATCCTAAATTTGATCTTTTGGCATGATGGAGGGTAAATGCTTCTAAATATAAAGTTCTTCATCTCATTACACGGGATTTGTTGGCCGCACTAGTTTCTATAGTCTCTTCAGAATCTACTTTCAGTACTGGGATCGAGTACTTGATACTTTTAGAAGTTTTTTACCTTCAAAGATGGCTGAGGCACTCACATGTGCTCAAAATTGGCTACATACAAATAAGCCTGAACCAAATGATTTGGATGTTGATAATTTTGATTAGAGTACTAGTGTTATTGTTGGTAATTGACTAATTACTATATCATTTTGAGTTTGTAGCATTTCTTTATGTTTTGTATACTAATATTAATGACATTAACTTATTTTTATTTGTTTTGTTCTTGTAGAGGAAAAAGTCAGTAGCCACAAATTCAACAATTTCAAGTAATTATCAAGCAAAATATGATAGTACTCAAGATCTAGCTGGATGATTAATTGATGATATTGTTTCTCATTCATCTTTTATCAAACCGACATGCTTGTCTAAACTTTTATTTTATCCTTTAGGTAGAAGTTGGAACTTTCAAAGTCTATGAGACTTTTTATAATCGGTGACTATTTTTATGATTTTATCAAGCTTTGATTGTTTTTGACTCTATATAAGGTTGTGTGATTGAATATAGTTGATATTATATGATGTTATTTCATTTTTGGTCTACCATTTGGTGTGCAAAATTTATTGAAAGCTTCGCAAAGTTGCATACAAGGTAGCTATATTAAAAAAACTGCAAAACAAAAAAAAATATAGGAAACTAAATGGGTTACTCCGTAATCTGGTCAATCCAAATGGGCTGCCTCGTAGGCCATTTAATACAAGCTTATATTTAGATTATAGAATAAAATTTCATACTCTAATCTTTTACAACAGAAGGATTTATGATGAAATAAAATTTTATCACTAATCTATTATTAATTTAGTGATAAAATTTAGTGATGAAAATTTTTTGTCGTTAATTTTAATGACGGAATTTGCAACGGACTAACAATGAAATTTTGTAGTGAAATGTGTATAAAGTTATATAAATTCAAAGATCTTATCATGTGTGTATAGATTCTTTTCACTCCCATCACTCTCAATAATCTAATTTTGGAAATAAATCAACATCATCAATGCTAGAATAGTCACTAAAATTTAAGACTATTTTAAAATTAATACATCCAAAGTTTTGCATTTTGAAATTCAAATAAAAAGTAAGATTAATTTCATATTCTAATGTTTGCTCAAATCAACTTTTAATATAAAAATAGATAGACTGATCTATTTTGTATAAATTAAAAAAATCAACATGAAAGGAATACTAAATGTTTGATTACTATGTTCTATGTTAGATGAATAAGTTTTAGAATTACGTAAGAAGAATAATAAGAAGGAAAAATCTCAAAAATATATCTCTTAAATTTCAAAATTCTAAATCAAGAATTATTACAAAAATATGTTATTATTTATTTTTCAAATGTAATTCGTTGCTATTAAAGTGGAGTAAAACAAGACTAATTTGGAATTTTGAAATTCAAGATGTATTTTTTGGGGGGGTTTTCTTAATAAGCACTCCAAAAGTTTAAATTAATCCCACATTGAAATACTAAAGAGGAAAAATTCAATTGGTCGACCACATACAAATTGAAAGTCTTTGAAGGTTAAGTTGAAAATCCCATGCAATTGTTGGGTTAATCGTTTCAATTAAACAAATTTTTCATACTCATTCTTTCGGCATTGCCAGCTTATATAAATTGATTGTCCAACATAATTGGTTTCCAATATTTTTTTTTTTAAATTTAAGAATGAATATGAGAAAAAACTAAATTGAAAATAATTTAATTTGAACAAGATTTCCAACTTTAATTTTAAAAAAATCAATAAAGAGACAAACGTCTTTAACTAATATTTTAGAATTTTAGAGTTCTAATTTCTAAGGTGTTGCTGCCACCAGAGTGCCATTTTTCTTTGTAGATTTATTTGGACTGTTATTTCACATGGGCCGTAATTAATCCTGTTAGTATTTAGAATGTAAATTGGTTAGGCTTGAACTCTGGACCAGTGGAAGCACTTGTTTTTTTTGGGTTGGTGGAAGCAGACTTTCGAACTTTTCTGTTCACAGAGAATGATTTACTTTTTAAACCAAAATATGATGTTCATCCATACGTCACACAGATATAGCCAATCTCAACTCCCCCCCCCCCTCAAAAAAAAACAGAGATGCCTGGTATTTTTAAACCCTTTCTTGCATAAAAAAAATATTGTAGTTTAAGATTAATGGCAGTAAAGAATGATGACTAAAGAGACTTTGGAATGTTGTTTAATTTCACAAGAAGATGATTCCTTGGCAAGCGTAAATCAACATTAATTAAGATATCTTTAGATTATTCCATAACAGTCAGCCATCCATGTCCATGTTCTCAATGATACTGCCCCTCATACTTAATTAACATAAGAGCTATTTTGACTTTTAATTTGATCTTAAATATAAAAACTTAATCCATTTTATCTTTTATATTTATCCATTTGTCTCAAAGTAGTTTTTATAGTAGTTATACATATTAAATATTTCATCAAATGAGGCTTGATTAGCATTAATATTTTAGAAAAGATAACATCTATTTATTACAAATAACTAACTTAGCTAATTTTCTTAATCTGCTCAAATTAGTCAACTAATTCTTATATAAAAACCAGAAGTAGTAGTATGGGTTGTTATTAATTATCTCTTCTTATTATTTATTACTTAAGGATATATAAGATGTTACTCATGCTAATGAACAATTTAATGAACAATTCTTGAACTTCTTTAATGATCAATTATCAAGCTAAGGTGGTCAATGGGTCCGCCCACGTTTTTTTCTTTTTTAATAAGTGAAGGTGGAAGAATCTAGCTAATATTGAAGCTAGATTTTGCCCAACAAAAAATTGAAAGTGGTATCATGTTTTTTACTCAGAATTTCTTACAAAATTGTATCAAATTGCTCTTAAACTCGTACTAAGTGCTAACTAAAAGTTAATTAAACTCATAAGTTCACTCCCTGAGTTTAATATTTTGTGTTTCTAACTTAAAATATCATGTCAATTCGCTCATTAACTCGTGTTAGTTTTTAAATTTAATTATGATTAGTAACTTTATATAGAAATTTTTGTTGAGCATGATAAACTATGGGTATCAATGGACTTAATTTCAATATTATTAGATTTAAAATATATTTAGATGAAATTGTTGTCATTTTTTATATTTAATTATTTAATTATATGCTCTTAATAGCTATTTATTGATAAAATTAAACGCTCATGAGGTTATGATTCGTGGTTCAAATTCATATCCTTGTCACGAGTGTGTCTAGACTCTTGAATTTGACAACACTTTTGTTAACTACACGTGGGTCATCCAGAATTTCTTATTATTCCAAAATTCCTTCTTCTTGTTTGAAGCGCTCACATAAAACATGTATGACCTGGACATCCATCTAACTCTTTTTTTTTTTGGACCTGCAACATCCAGCTAACTGCAACGTAGGAGGAAAAAAGTCAGACTTACCAAGTTGTTGGCATGTGTGACACCAACCAATCCAATTACCTTGAAATGAAATATGGTTAATAATTTGTGATTGTGATTGATATTTACGTGAAAGAATTATTTTCTTAACCGTATATGATCACATTTTAACTGTTTGGTTTAATTTATGGATAATATAAGGTGATGACGCATTCATAATCATGCATGTGATTTAACTAATGACACTTTCGTAATTTTAAAGGATGATGATTAAAGAGACTTTGGAACGTTGTTTGGTTTCACAAGAAGATGATTCCTTGGCGTGTGTAACTCAACACTAATTAAGATATCTTTGGATTATTCCATAACAATCAGCCATCCATGCCCATGTTCTCAATAATACTGCCTCTCGTACTTAATTAATATAAGAGTTATTTTGATTTTTAATTTGATCCTAAATATAAAACTCTAATTCATTTGGTCTTTTATATTTATCTATTTTTTTAAGGTAATTTTTATAATAGTTGTATATGTTAAATATTTCAACAAATGACACTTGATTAGTATTGGTATTTTAAGAAAGACAACACATATTTATTATAAATAACTAACTTAACTAATTTTCTTAATGTTCAAATCAGTCAACTAGCTCTTATATATAAAAACCAAAAGTAGTAGTATGGGCTCAATGCGGCTTTTCTTTTTACGATATGTATTTTACGTATCTTGACCTGCTGGCCTATAAATTTAATATGAATAGTTTTTTTTGACCGGAATTTAATATGAATAGTTTAAACTTTAGTATTTTAAAATTTTTAATGTTGCAATGTGAACGAATTAGGGTAAAAATAACATTAAAAAGTATCCATTCATTTATAAGAAAAAATAATATTTAAATTATAAATCTGAACTGATAAAATTTTATTTAAACCACACATAAAAAACTGGCCATGAAATGGACATCAAGCCAACTCCAACCCAGCAAGAAGATATCAAACTCATTGAGTTGTTGGACATGTGGGATACCAACCAATCAATTTAAATTATAAGAAAAAATAATATCCATTCAATTATCCAATCAATTATAAACCAATCAATTTAAAATTATAAACCAATCAATTATCCATTCATTTATAAGAAAAAATAATATTTAAATTATAAATCTGAACTGATAAAATTTTATTTAAACCACACACATAAAACTGGCCATGAAATGGATATCAAGCTAAATCCAACGCAGCAAGAAGATATCAAACTCACTGAGTTGTTGGGCATGTGGGATACCAACCAATCAATTTATTACAATAAAAATGGTTTGAAAATTGTGATTATGATTCACACGTGAGTAAAAGAATAATGTTTCTTAACCGTACGTGACCACATTTTACATCGTTGGCTTAATAAACAACAGGTTATTACTTATTAATAAGATGAACTGATGTTACATTAGTTATTGCGATTTAACTAACGATTATAGTGCGAACAATATCCCTGTCTTATTCATAATGTTTAAAGAGTGCATTTTATTAAAAACAAAATTTATACAGATATTAGGAATTAATATTTTTTTTGTGGGGGCTGTTGAGATTGTAGGTAGATTATATTGCTTTTCAAGGATTTCTTTTAATAAAATATGAATATAATCTTTTGCGCCGAGTTCATGTGTAACCTGAAAAAGTTGAGTTTTAGGGAAACAAATTATACGTAGCTATAATTTACTTTCAGGGTAATTAATATTTTTTTAATTTTATCCATGTGACTTAATAAATGCAGCAAGGAATAAAGTAAATAGATAAGAGAAATATAAAACATATTTTAATTTCTTTAATAAGCAAAATGTGAAAAAAAATTATAATTTAATATATTTCTTAATTTGTGACCTTGTAGTACAAGTGACTTATAAAATAAAAGGATAATTAATCCCAAATCCTGATAGTTTCATTTGATTTTTAATTAGGTCCTTATAAAATTTTTTCTTTTATTAGATCTTTTACTTTCGTTTATTTTAATTAGGTCCTTCTTCTTTTTTTTTTTATCAGGTCCTTATAGTTTCACTTATTTTTTAATTGTGCTTTGTAGTTTTTGAAAAATAATTATTTACTTTATTCTTTAAAATTAATAATTCATTTTTAAATTAATAATTATATAATTGGACAAAATAATTAATATAATCATTTAGTAATTAATAAATAATCAGAATAATAATTATACTTAAATATAAATTATTTATAATCATATTTTAATTTTAGAAAAATTTATTATTATAATTTGAATTTTATAATTATAAAAATTCGAATTGAAAATAAATAATGTATTTGTTTAACTAAAAATTTAAAAGAATACTAATATAAGATTGTTACAATAATTTATATATTTTTTAATGTTATTATTTGTAAAATAAAGAATAAAAACTACAAGGACCTAATTAAAAACAAAGTAAAACAATAAGGACCTGATAAAAGAAAAAAAAATTATAAGGACTGATTAAAAATATATGAAAGTATAAGGACCTGATAAAAGAAAAAAAATTATAGGGGCCTGATTAAAAACCAGTTGAAACTATAAGGACTTATATATTAATTATCCCTAAATAAAAAGAGTGTTGTATGTAAGTATAAATGCATGCATGGCTTTTTGTCTTTCCTTTTTTTTTTAAAACATAAATACTCGAGAAATAATTCTTTTTTTTTTTAGAAAATAATTTTTTTTTTTTTTGAGCAAAACTCGAGAAATAATTCTATTCGAGAAATCTCTGAATAAGTGTCCATTGTACAAAAAGGACAACTGCGCCTAGGGCCCGTTTCTCTCCATATTAGCTGTCCAACAACAACGTTATTTATTTTGGGGGCCCAATCCTATTAAATTAAAAACCACAATAACAGAGATTTTAATTTCTACCTTGTAAGGTCACATCGTTTGGACCAATTGCACAGAGATTTTAATTTCCTAACCAAAAAAAATAATCAGTTTTAATTTGTCTATTACTTCTCTTTTCCTTGTTTATAGGATGAGAAGAGAGGATTTTTTTTTAATCTTATTTATAAGTTATTTTATTAGATTTGTTAATGTGAATATACGATTTTGTCTTTCATTTATTGTGAAACTGTAAATAGTTATTTTTTAAAATATATATTAAATAGAGATAAAGTGAAAAAATTATTAGATTTTAATAGAAAATTAATATATTTTAAGATTTTTTTTTAGTTTATGTATAATATAGGGCTGTGAGGAGATAATCATGTGCATCATGTGGCTATTATTTTTGTTTTGGACCAGCATCATGCGGCTATTATTAATTAAGATTTGATTTTATTAGCTTAAAAATTTTTCTCAAATCAAGACACACACATATATACACACATTTGATCATACGAGATACTGGTCAATTAGATATAGATCCGTATTTTTCTGCCGTTTCATTGGTATGTGCATATATTTAAAATTTTTAATTTAATTAAATCAACATGCATTTTAAAACAAATATAAATTTATAGGTGGAGTATTATAAACAAATTTTCTCATGCAGTAAAGAAACAGAAATAGTACAAATTGTTGCTACATGTAATATCATTACCAATAATTTCATCATCACATTTATTACTGATAGATCGATATATATAAACTCAAATCAAATTTTTTTTGAAGGCCCTATGTGGTCTTATATTATTTCCCTGGCTAAGATTTCCCCCTATTTTCACCCAAGGCTTTTTGTTCGATTTACCTGAGAAATTACATTTCAAATAACATGCCAGTTTTTTTTTCCCTAAAAATGTCATTACTATAATTAAATTGTGATTTTCTTTTTTCAAAGTGTTAACAACTTTTGTGCATGGGATTCCCATTATTCTTATTAATTCATAAATTATTCACTTAATTTTTGTCATTGTTGAACAAAATGCTTAATCTGATTGAATGATGCTTAGCTTTTCTAATATGAATTGTGAATTGTCATGAAGAAGTCAGAATTTAACCTGATTTCTCTTGAACTAATTAAATAATACTACCTCCCGTCCTAATTATAATTATAAGAGTTATTTGACTAATTTGAGGAGATTAAAAAAATAAGTTAAGTTGGTTATTTGTAATAAATATGTGTTATTTTTTCTAAAATATCCTTACTAATCAAGTGTATTGGCTAAAACTATAATTATTAGAAAGATTATCTTGAAAAAAATTGCATAAATATGAAAGACAAAATGGATTGGGATCTTATATTTAGGACCAAAATAAAAATCAAATGAGATCTTATATTAAGAACCTGAGGTAGTAGTACCTATGGCCTTTAATGTAAGATCTAATTGACTAATTTTAGTAGATTAAGAAAGTTTTCTAAATTGGTTATTTATAATAAATAAGTGTAATCTTTTCTATAATACCCTTGTTAACCATGAGTATTAGCTAGAATTACTATTTTATGGAATCTTTTAACATATGTAAGTGCAATTACTATAGCACCTACTTTGAAAGAAATAGATAAATATAAAAAACAAAATAAATTTATATATTATATTTAAAACCAAATTGAATGTCACATATATTACCTACCGGAGGTAATAGCATGTCTATATGTTGTCCCAAATTTAGCTGCTTATGGTTATGATAAGTGAACAATATATTTTCCACTTTAGGTAACCGACAAATTTAATGAACAATTCTTGGGGACTTGAACCTCTTTAATGATTAAGGTCGATGGTCAATGGGTCCGCCCACGTTTTTTTTTCAAAAGTGAAGGTGAAAGAATCTGGCTAATATTGAAGGTGGGTTTTGCCCAACAAAAAAGATATCAAACTCACTGAGTTGTTGGACATGTGGGATACCAACCAATCAATTTAAATTATAAGAAAAAATAATATCCAATCAATTATAAACCAATCAATTATCCATTCATTTATAAGAAAAAATAATATTTAAATTATAAATCTGAACTGATAAAATTTTATTTAAACCACACGTCCATAAGTATTTATAATAAATAGGTGTAATCTTTTCTATAATATTCTTGTTAACCATGAGTATTAGCTAGAATTATTATTTTATGTGATCTTTTAACATATGTAAGTGCAACTACTATAGCATTTACTTTTAAAAATATATATAAATATGAAAAACAAAATAAATTTATATATTATATTTAAAACAAAATTGAATGTCACGAATATTACCTACGGGAGGTAATAGTATGTCTATGTGTTGTCCCAAATTTAGCTGGTTATGGTTGTGATAAGTGAACGCTATATTTTCCATTTTAGGTAGTAGATAGAGGTCAAAACCGACAAATTTAATGAACAATTCTTGAAGACTTGAACCTCTTTAATGATCAACGATGAATGATTGAGGTCGATGGTCAATGGGTCCGCCCACGTTTTTTTTTTTCAAAAGTGAAGGTGAAAGAATCTGGCCAATATTGAAGGCGGGTTTTGCCCAACAAAAAATTAAAAGTGATGCTACCTCTTGTCTTTAATATACAATTCTATTTGATTTTTATTTTGATCTTAAATATAAGATCTCAATCTATTTTGTTTATTATATTTATACTTTTTTTAAAAAAAATAGCCTTTCTAGCAATGATAGTTCTAGTCAATATATTTGATTAGCAAGGATATTTTAGAAAAGACAATACCTATTTAAGACAAATAACTAACTCAACTTACTTTTTTAATCTCTTCAAATTAGTTAGTTGGCTCTAATAATTAAGACCGGAGGTAATATCATTTTTTCACCAGAAGTGGCATCACATGAAAATATGGTAAAAAATAATATAGTGTATTTAATTATAACGTAGCTTCATTATAGTATTTGATTTAAAATATGTATCATGTTGTTGCTAGCTAAATCCTAAGGATATTGCCTAACTCCACACCCACTAATTACTGTGGTTAAACTTGCGAGTTAACTCTCTAAATTTCTTACAAAATTATGTCGAATCTCTTTTAAACTTGTGCTAACTAAAAATTTGATTGAACTCATAAGTTCACTTACTAAGTTTAATATTTTTGTATTTCTAGCTTATAATATCATGTCAATGGGCTTGTGAACTCATGTTAGTTTTTTTAATTTAATTATGATTAGTAACTATATATATGAATTTCATAGAAATTTCTTTGTTGAGTATTGTAAACTATGAGTATTAATGGTTTTAATTTTAATTATTTGGATTTAAAATATATTTAGATGAAATTGTTTTTATTTTTTATATTTTAATTATTTAATTATATTTTCTTAATAGCTATTTATTGATAAAATTAAACTCTGATGATGTTATGATTCGTGATCCGAATTCATATCCTTGTCATGAGTGTGTCCAGACTCATGAATTTGACAACATTATTGTTAAATATACGGGGGTCACCCAAAATTCCTTCTTTTTCTTGTGTTTTTGGGATAAAAATTCAAGCCTAGCCTTGTTCTTTATGAGATATAGCCGTGTTTTATTGATTATTTTATTTTATTTATATATCATGATAATATATTTATAGAGTTTCGATAGTTACGATAAGGGTGGTTATATCCAAAAAAAAAAGAATGACATGATGAGAATTCTGAGTCTCCCAACTTTTTGACCTTGCCCCAGAAAACAATATTGACTTTCTAAGTTTTAGTGCTCTGTTATCTTTTTTCCAATATAAATATAAATATATATGTATGTATAAATCTCAACTGCTAAAATTTTATTTAAACCGCACACATAACTCCAACGTAGGAAGAAAACATCAGACCCGCGCAGCTGCGCAGTGGACACACGGCGAACTATTCTTTCGCCTTTTACAAAAGAAAACATCAGACTCGCCAAGTTGTTGGGCGTGTGTGACACCAACCAATCCAATTACCTCGAAATATGGTTTGAGTAATTATGTTTCTTAACCGTACGTGACGACGTTTTAAATGTTTGGTTTAACTTACAGATAAAATAAGGTGATGACGCATTCATAATCATGATTGTGATTTAACTAATGACAACATGCATCCGTAATTTTAAGGGAGGATACTATTGTTTATTAAAAAATTATTTCTTTATATAGATATTAATAATTCATGGCCATCAAATCTTTTGTTGGGGGGGGGGGGGCTGCCGAGATTCATATTAATAAAGCATGATATTCATATTTCGCTAGAAGAAATCCATAAAAAGTAATATAGCAGTGCAATCTTTTTTTTGTGGAGAAAATCACAAAAAAAGATTGCTGAAATAAAAAAATTATAAATAGGAATCCATTACAACATTAGTATGAGTTTTAACAACAATAATATGGGTTTTGACAACAATTTTTAAAACAGGTTCCTGTATGTAATTTTTCAATTTCGACGGTTTTTTGTTGTTGTGTTTTTTGTTTTTGGAGTGGCTGTTGAGAGTTTATATTTTACGCTGAGTTTATAACTTGTAAAGTAGACCTTGTTACGATTTTGACATTTTATATGGATGACAATGATACTAATTTTAGCTGGCTTTGATGGAGAAGTAATTTTCCGTTCTACTTTCACCAAAAAAACAATTACGTTGTACAAAATAAATACTACCTCCGCTCTTTAATACAAAAACTAGTTGATTTAAGTAGATTAAAAAAATTAGTTAAATTAGTTATTTGTAGTAAATAGGTATTGCTTTTCCAAAGTACCATTGCTAATCAAATATCATTTGATGAAATATTTAATATTTACAGCTACTACAATGACTATCTTTAAAAAAAATAAATAAACATGAGACAAAGTAAATTAGGGTCTTATATTGAGGATCAAATTGAAAGTCAAACTAGCTCTTATATTAAGAATTGGAGATAGTATATGATAATAGTTATATTTTATATAAAAGACAAAGATGGTTGGCAATATATATACTTATATATAAGACAAAGACACTACTTTTTTAATTAAAGAAAGTATGGTTGAGTTTAGTTTTAGGGATCATGAAAATTAGTGCATGGATTAAGACTCAAAGAGTATTTATTTATAGATTGTCTACTAATAAGGTTTTCATATTGACAGTAAAATTTCAACTCACAAATTTATAAATTATAAATAAACCTTTTACCAACTATACTAAATTTTTTATTAGAACAAAAATACTTATTTTAAGACTCATACGCACGCGCAATAGGCCTGCATGTGAGCAGGGCTTGGCAGGACAGGAGCCCTGCCCGATACCCAGCCCGAAGTATGTGCGGGCTGCATGCCCGTAGAAGCCCGAACCATTTTAGGCAGGGCATGGGCAGGGCAGGCTTCATTGCCCAAAAACCGATGCCTTGCTCATATCATGAAAAAAAAATCGATCTATACCTGAAAATCACATTTCATAATTCTACATTTTAACATATTAAAATCATCCAGAAATAATCCAAAACAAGTCCTAACAAAAATCCAATTAAATAACATCAATAATCCATTCAAAGCAAGATTCAATATTGTAATTGGAGCCTAGAAAATTGAATAGTTTGCACTTTGCATCAATCACCATAATTTTCAAAAAAGGATGGAACACTTGAAAAAATACAAATACAAATAACAAAGTTTAGTATATTAGAAAGTAAACAATAAAAAAAAAGTACTTCTGGATTTTAAAGGATGCACCGATTCACCTTACCAGCTTAACTAGTCATGCTTATAAAATGACCCTTCAATCGCCAGTAGCCATTAAATTCTCCCCTCCAGGTGTAGTGGAATCTAGGGGGAAAAAAAGTCAAAGAACAATGACATTACAAATTATGAAGTAAAATATGAGTTATTGAGGTTTAGGGAGAAAAAAATTACTAGCAAGTTGAAGGACATGTTCTGTCTCATCAAAATTATCAAACTCCCGAAGCTTGTCAACAAATTCAGACATTGATTGCCCAGATTGTAGCCAATTTTGGCTACAAGTTAGTGCTTCGGTCATCTTAGAAGATAAAGAGCCTCTATAATGATCAACCACACATCCTCCGGTGCTAAAGGCAGACTCAAAAGCCACTGTAGAAACTGGCATACCCAATACATCTCGTGCCATGTGTGAGAGAATTCTATATTTTTCTGAATTAGCTTTCCATCATAACAATATGTCAAACTCAGCTGCAGAAGGGATTTCATCTCTCGGGTCAGTTGCTATATATCTATCTAACTCAGTTTGAGGATCTGTTGAGGTTCTTTGTTTCATAGATTCTAACCACTTATAACCTGGATCCTCTTCACCACCACCACCATCATCATCATCAAAAGAAGGCAATGAAGTTGCACCTGCTGTACTTGTGGAGGCAGTCCCTGAGTCAATAGAAACCCCAGCAGAGTACTCATTAAACGACCGATACAAACAATCTTTGACCCTCTCCTTCATAATCAAGGATACTTTAGCATCAACGTAAAGAAGATCAAACATATGATTCACATATGCTAGTTTATACCGAGGGTCCAAAATGACAGCCACAAAAAGCAATGGATTCATATTTTCTGCTTGATCCCAATACTTGTCATACTTCACCTGCATGCTAGTGCTCATTTCTCTTAAGAAGCTATTAGCATTATTTGTGATATTCCTTTGCAGCATTTTCTGAACCCGAGCAATCTGGTGGAAACATTCATTTGCTAATATAGAAAGGGAGCTTGAAAATTTCAATGTTATGTCATAGAAGACCTTCAAGAATTTGATGAAAATTTGAGCATTATTCCAATCATCAATAACAGGACCAGAAAAATTATCTTGGTCACATCTAGTACCATCATGCTCACGCCTAGCAAAACTAGAAGCCTCACGCCTAGAGCTTGAGGTGCTTGAGCTAAAGTATGAAATACAGTCATCATCTTCATCATGCATCCGCTCAAACACTTTTTGAAACTTCATTGCAGCTTCTAACATTAAGTATGTTGAATTCCATCGAGTGGATACATCAAGGCAAACAAGGCTTTTAGTGTTTATTTTTTCAGCTTCAGCCCAAGTTTTGAATCTTAGGGAGTGTGAAGGAGAAGAACGAATATATCTAACAGCACTTCGAATGGCTTCAAAGCTGTCTTTCATTTCTTTAATACCTTCATTAACAATCAAATTTAGGACATGTGCACAACATCTTAATTGTAGATAATCACCATCACAAAGTAAGTCCTTCCAACTCCTCAAATGTCTTTTAAGATATCCCAAAGCTGAGTTATTAGCTGAGGCATTATCCATAGTTATGGTGAACACTTTCTCAACCTCCCAATCTAACAAGCATTGCTTAATCGTCCTCCCTATAGTATCACCCCTATGATTTTCAATCATAACAAAATTGAGAATCCTTTTGTGAAGCTTCCATTCATCATCAATAAAATGTGTTGTCAAGCATAGGTAGTTGAAATTCTGATTTGATGTCCAGCAATCTGTGGTGAGACAAACACGTTTAGCACTCTGCTTCAAAAATTTCTTCAATAATTTAACTTCTCCAAGATATAATTGCCACACATCTCTTCCAATTGTTGTTCTTGAAGGGATTGGAAAGCGAGGTTCAAACTCATTCAACAATTTCCTAAATACAGGCTTCTCCACAATTCTGAATGGTTGCTCATCACCAATAATAAATTCAGCTAAAACTCTTCTACATCGCTTCTCATCATATACATGTGGAATTAAAGATTTTCCTCGCCCAGCTGTTCTACCAGACAAAAGAGTTAACATAGACTGTTTTTATCTGTCGTGGCCTTATGTGCATTCTTTGAACACTTTGGGATATGCCTCAACAAAGAATTTGTCCCATGATCATGATGGTTTGGATTAGCTTTATAAGTAGTATGACAGTACTTGCAAACTGCTAAGTGAACTCCATTAATTTCTTCTATTAGCAATCTGACAAAGTAATCCCATACCTATGATGTGTGTTTAGGTTCTCTTGTCTTTCTCTTTGTACCCCTTCCATCAACATTTGTTTCTGGTGTGGTAGAACTTGTTTGTGGGGGAGTAGGGGTAGTAGAAGGAGAGATGGGACAAGGGAGGGCAGGATAAGATGGAGGCTGAATAGGAAGAGTAGGGCTAGTGGTAGAAGCTTCATTAGGTCTATTAGGATTTGGTGTTTGATTAGGTCCAGTAGGAATTGGTGTTTGAAGAGGGGTTGAAGCACCTTGAGACACTCCACCAATGGCCGGGGATAGTGATGTAATAGAAGTTTCCTCATCCATTAAATCTGCAATGCAAATATGCAATACCATATAATTCAACAAACTATTTTTTAAAGACATATCAATACACAAGGAAGGATCAAAGCTGAACAAATATTTAATTCAAAACCCTTATAGACTTATAAACTTGATTAAGAATGGTACGAAGTCTCAATAATATCCATCCAAATAGTAGCAGAGAACCGTTTTAGTTGTTTGTTTCGGTGAACAAACATGTCTCTTCTCTATATGCCTAATTGTCTTTCCTTACTTTGCTGCATTCTTTCTCAATTACTTTGATATTACATTCAACCAATTACTCTCCTAGTACATTTAATTCATTACATGCAATTACTCATAAAATAGTGCTCACTAACAAAATTCCATTTTCTTATTTTCTGCACAATTTCCTTTTATTAAAAATCCATAGGGAGGATACCACCAAATCGTGCCACTAATCCTAACAGCATGGAATTATATTTATAATTACAAATAGAATGGAATCCACTACTTTTCATTTATTATTGAGAAATATTTATGTCACTAAGCTATAAGATCAAAGAGGTCTATATAATCTTCTTTAATTACTTACAATGCTGTGTGTAACATTGTATCTGTTTAATTTCGAGATCAATTTTAACATCAGTATTCAGTATTTCAGTAGGAGGATTGCTAAATCTTGGTATTTAAGACACTATAAAACCTTACGATCACTGGTTATTGGTTCTATTAATATCATCTTTGAACAGCCACTAAGCTTACATCTCATATCCAAATCTTTCGGTAATTATGTTACATTGTTACTAAACGAAGTATTGCTCCAAAATGAATTCACTTCAGCCTTCAAAAAACAGAGTCACGATAGAAAGTAGAAACAGAATAGATTTGCAATGCCTGGAAAATAAACTCATTGGCCGAATATCAAAGCTGAATCGATAGAGGAAGATGGAGCTTGGCAGCGACTAACGGTGAGCACTCATGGCAAGTTAAGCTTGAGGGAATGCGAAGACAGAGGCGATCGTTGTTGGTGCTCAGTGAGTTGACTTTGGAACTGGTCGGCGTCTCGGTGAGTTGAGGTTGAGAGAATGCGAAGACGAAGGTGGTGTTGCTGCTCGGCGAGTTGAGCTTGGAAGTCAAAACTGGTCGGCGTCTGAGTGTCTCGGTGAGTTGAGCTTGAGTGGAACTGTGGAAGTCTTGAACTGCCGAACTGGAGCTTGGAACTGGAGGGAGGCTACTGATGACGGATCGACGGTGGGCAGTGAGCAGAAGTTTAGGGGAGGAGGGAGGCGCTACGGCATAGATTTGGTTCAGAATCTGAAATCCAAAATTTAAGGCAAGAGCGAAGACCCCGAAGTGAAACTATGAAAGTAAGACGGTGAAAAGTGAAAAGAGGAAAAATTAAAATATTATGTTATATTAATATATTTTATCATTTTAAATTTTTATGTATTATTATATATTATATATTATTATTATAATATATAATTACATATACTCCGTGCAGGGCCAAACGGGCAAGGTAGGGTACCCTGCCTGTAGCCCGGCCCTGCCCGTGATTAGCCCTGCACAGAAGTGTTTTTTTTTTTTTTTTAGGCTGCATTTTTTCAGACCGGGCTGGACTTTTTCTTCCCAGGCCCAAGCGGGCATACCGGGCTACTGGGCACAGTGAACACCCCTAATGCGCATGGCCTTTTGTCCTCTCAAATAAGGTTCTGGTGCACGTAAAACCACGATTACATCTAGGACCCGCTTGTCTCCATATATTTTTAGTTAATTTTTTTTGGTAAGCTAGTGATTGTCTTTGTCTGCAATAATTAGCTTTAATTTGTCTCTTAATTACATTGATTATTATGCTTTTAAAGGATTAATTGAAGGATATTTCATGATATGACAGTGATTAGGTAAGATCCTTTACCATTTTTTTTATCATTTGTTTTTGTTTCTTTTTTTGACCAGCATTTGTTTTTGTTTCTACAACCTTATTCTATTATCCTTTTTTTTCCAATTAAATTCATCAACATGCAATTTAACACAAACAGAAATTTATAGATTGAATATTATAAACAAATTGTTTCATCCGGTGAAACCCAATGGGCAGATGGCTCTAAAATGTTTAGATTATATAATTCACCTCACGCTAAGAATTTATGTAATTCCTCTAATTCAAACATCTTCTAGAAGACATAGATCATATATGTTTTTATTAATGAAAAATAAACAAAATTAAAATTAAAAATAAATATTAAACATAATATAAGTGACTTACTCCTCTAGTCCTATTTATAATGCAGAGAAAGAAGTTTTTTTTGTCCTATTTATTAGTCACTTTATTAAATTTTTACTATGAATGCATTATAATGTACTATATTGTCATTCATTTATTATAATGTAGATACTTATTTTGTTTGAAAAGTGTATATATTAAATAGAGGTAAAGTTAGAAAGTTACTATATTTTAATAAAGAGTTAATACAGTTTAAGGTTTTTCTTAGTTTATGTGAAACATGTTAGAAGTGCCTTATAAATAGCACCAGATGAATACATTTCAAGACTGAAGTGGTATTACTTTTAAATAATTGTGCTTTTTATTTTTGCCAACATAATGGTGAACTAAAAAATATTTGTTTTACCCCTACTAGTAATTAATTCGTGATCGCTAAATGGGTCTAATGAGTATGATTAGATGGGGAGAAAATAAATCAATGTGATTAGAAATGGGTCTAATGTGATTACAATTTGTTAGTTGTGTTAGCATTTAACCGCATCAGACTGTCCATTCACATTTTTTTAGCTTGATGTTTATTTATAATTTCATAAATTATAGGGTCTTGTGCGTAATTTGACCGTGGCCTCAACAAAAACCAGTACCCAGTCTTCCAACTCTACTATCCCGCAGTCAAAATTTTTTAAAAGATACTGCAATTAAAGCAATTTTTTGGGCCAACTTTTTATTTATTTATTTTTTTTGAGTTACAGGGCAAGTCATCATCCATAGGTCCTATTTAGAATTATTTATATTTAGAATTATTTATAAATAACTTTTTAACTATAATTTATAAAAATAGGAGATAATTTTTGTCTATAGGATGAGCAGTCTTAGGTCATGGCTAAGTGGTCAGCACATCTGATCGAGTCCACCAACTATTCAATTTTAAATTTAACAGTTAGTTGGAATGTTGGTGTTAGCCTGTGAAAAAAAAAAAAAAAATAATGACAAGAATAAAAAGAAAAAGTAACATTAACGTCCAATTCAACCACGCACCAATCGTGGGGTCCACGTCTTCCTTACTTTTGTGCCCCGGGCCAATGGTCTCCCAAGTCCAAACCAGTTTTGGAGTTGATATGCCAGTTGCTCGCATACCCATGCGGCAACCCGTTCCTTGTGACATCAACAGTGTCTCGGGGATATCTGTGTTCGACTGAGGATTTTTTTCTTTAAAAAAAAAAATGAGTAAAAATATTTTGAAAAATATAACGTCTATATATTACAAATAATAAACTTAAATAATTTTTTTAATTTATTTAAAATACTTAACTTGTTTTTATAATAAGGATTAGAAGTAGTATTTGTTATATGTATCTAATACTTTAATACTACTTTTGATTCTTAATATAAAACCCAATTAATTAATTTAGAGAGTTTAAAAAATTAAAAAATTATTTAATTATAATACATGTTATAATATCTTTAAAATACTTATCTTAGTTATTAGATTATATCAATTTATAAGTAAAGTAAAGTTACGAAGTGAAATAATTTACTAACTTCTTTGCTTTTTTTTTGGGATAAACTAACTTCCTTGCTTTCTTCGAATTATTCAAGCAAATTGGGTTTTTTGTTAGGGGGTATTTGGTTATTATTAAAAATATTTTTAAAAAACACATTTTTATAAATTGAGATTTTTTAACATATTTATTTTGTATTTAGGAAAAATATTTTTAAAACCAAGTTTCTAATTTAACACCCCTTGTGTATTTTACATTGTATTGAAAACCGGACCGGACCGGCCGGTTCAGACCGGAAACCGGTGAACCGGCCAGGAAACCGATCCGATTAAGCTGTGAACCGGGTTACTGTGTGATTTGGTATGACCCGGCTTGAACCGGGGTGACTCGGACTGAACCGGGGTGACCCGCCTGGTTTGGTGGATCAACCTGGTCTCCCTTTTTAAAAAAAAAAATATTTTGATGATTTTTTTTAAAAAGCTGTTGATAATTAGGACTTAGTGATTGAGTAATTATAAGGAGAAATATTTTATTATCATATATCCATTTTGATATTTTGTTGGGATGAATATTTAGTGATTTTAGTAGTATGATATTATAAGAAATTGTAAGAATGTAATTATTTTACTAGTAATTCAAGATATTAAATTGATATCTAATTCTTAGTGAACATTTAAATTTTTTTTTATTTTTTTATTTCTCACCGGTTTGACTCCGGTCTGACCCATTGACCCTTGACCCATTATCTTGACCGGTTCAATTGACAGTCCGGTTTTCCGTACCTTGCAATTTTAAATACAGCAGGTAGCAGCATGCATTCACCAGCCTGAGGACGTCAATTTGACGTGAACCGGGAGCAGCACGCCACCGCAGTAGCTGAGTAGCGTGAGCTTGTGCTCTGGTCCCTGGCAAACAAACCAACGTCTCCGTATAACAAAATCATCACCTGAAATGGAAATCCTCTTCGCCATTTTAACCTTCACCCTCGTCTCGTTTCTGGGTCTCTTCTTCATCTTCTCTCTTCTCCTCGTCTCCCTCTACGCCGGCCAGTCCGTCGGAGACCCAAAATACGCCCCCGTCAAAGGCACCATCTTCCACCAGCTCCTCAACTACAATACCATCTTCGATTACTATGTGGAAGTCGCCAAAACTGTACGCACTTTTCGGCTTCTGGGTCTGGGAACGAGCGACCTTTTTACCACCGACACGGTAAACACCGAGCACATTCTGAAAAGCCAGTTCAGTAAGTATAGCAAGGGCAAGCATGATGAGGAGCTTATGGTTGATCTTCTTGGGCGGGGGATTTTCGCTGTCAATGGGGAAACGTGGAAGCAGCAGAGGAAGCTCGCGAGCTATGAGTTCTCCACAAGGGTTCTTAGCGATTTCAGCTGCTCTACTTTCAGAACCAACGCCGCCAAATTGGTCGGGTTTATTTCAGGATTCTCCAAGGAGAGTGTGGCTTTTGATATGCACGTAAGTGTTCGATTATTTTCTAGGAAATTTTATGTGGTTCTCCTTGGGAGAAATGGCAACTGACTTCTGTTTCCTAGTTTGAGTGGAAACTTTAGTGCGGATCCTTTGAAGTCCTTGAAAGGTTATACTATAAAATGGTTTTGCTTCCATGCTGGGTTTTTTCCCTTCTAATTGCAGATATCACTTTATGCCATCTTAGAATTCATAGCAAGACATATACTCTTCCGGTCCTTAATATAAGACCAATTTAACTAATTTGATTAGATTAAAGAAATTAGGTAAGTTATTTAATTATACGAAAAGTGACACATTTTTCCTAAAACACCATAATCATTTTTCTTAATACCCTCTCTCCCTCTTCTACTTGATTATGGTTTGGGGAGTATCCATAAAGATAATTTAGAGAAAATTAAAAAATATGAGAAATGGGTCTTATATTTAGGACCAAAATCAACTTAAAAATTGGGTCCTATATTAAGAACCGGAGGAGTATAAAGTTTTGTTCCCTTTATAGGATGTACTATTGAGATACACGTTGGATTCTATATTCAAAGTCGGGTTTGGAGCGGAACTGAATTGCTTAGAGGGATCAAGCAAAGAGGGGATTGAATTCATGAAGGCTTTTGATGAGGCAAATGCTACAATTTCCTGGCGCTATGTGGATCCCTTTTGGAAGCTCAAGAGGTTTCTCAACATTGGCTGTGAAGCCACCCTCAAGAAAAATGTGAAAGTAATTGATGATTTCGTGCATCGAGTGATTAGGATAAAAAAAGAACTCTTGGGTAATCAGCAAGATCAAGTGAGTTGATCACAGAGTCATTATCATCTACTATATGTTATGGTTGTGCTTCAGTTTGTTTGGAATTTCCTTGTCATTTTTCCTTTCCGTAAATCTGATTATCAAAATGCTCTCTGTCAAGAAAGCATTTCTGTTTTTAATAAAATCGTTCACCAATTTCATTAGTATTAAAAAAATATTTGTTTCCATTAAATTGCTAAGATGACTCATTTCTGTTTTGATTTAAGGTGCTTTTGCCTCTGGAAGAAAATCATTTTCTAATTTTATGGAAAGCTCTTTTTAATTTTGTCTTATCCTCATAAAAACTTATTTTCTTTAAACCAATCTGATGTTTTGGTCAAAGGTCATTGATAAGAAAAAGCCTTCTTGACAAAATATGCAGTTTTTTCTTTTCCAAAAAAGTATGAAACTACTGCTGGTCTTCATGTATACAATTTTCTTGAGCGGTGCTATTGAGAATTCTTTGAACTGATGGCGACATTTGCAACTTTTTGGGGAGGTTTTCAGATTGATAAAGAGGACATACTGTCTAGGTTTCTGATGGCAAGCAAGAAGGACCCCACAATGGACGATCAGTATCTGAGGGATATAATTCTGAACTTCATGATTGCGGGCAGAGATACTACCGGCAACACTATCGTGGTTCTTCTATTTGCTCTGCAAGCACCCTCTCATCCAAGAGAAGGTTGCACAAGAGGTGATAGAAGTCACTGGCACGCAGGAAGGTAAGCCCGACATACATGAGTTTGCGGGCAATATAACAGAAGACATCCTTGAGAAAATGCATTATCTTCATGTGGCTCTGTCAGAGACCTTGAGGTTGTACCCTGCAGTTCCAGTTGTAAGTTATATGACAGTGTCCACCCTTATTGCTAAAGCATGTATCCTGCGGTTTCATTTTTAGAACTGTTTCGCGTTTTATGTTCTAGAATGTATCAATTAACCTCCGTTGTTCTTGTTTTATATAGTGTTTTATCAAACAGTTTGTGATTTGTATTTGTTGGCTATGTCAGATGCACTAATTGATTTGATTCTGGCAGAGGGAAACTGAATTTGCTGAGACAGCCCATTTTGGATATAACCTGTTCAAATATGTGCTTATGGAATGAGCAATTTTTGGCACATCTCCTTAAGCTGTAAAGCAAATTGCCATTACCTGACTTTTGTTTCACGCGCAGCAATTCTTACAGGCCATGATGAAAGCTGACAATGAGCTTGGCTATGGGCCTGAGTTTTCTCAACTTATAATTTTTTTGTTTTTTCAGAAATGACCTCAGATCACAAATGAGATTGAACTGACAACCTCTTACTGCCATAATGAAGCCCAACACATTCCTATTTCTATACAAAATAAAACCCTCTACCTGACCTGTGATCATACATGGTTTAAGCAGCATTGTGTTACAAACTTGCTTTGTAATTTGTATGATGTGCATTTTGCTGTAATGACTTATCTATGTTTGATTTGTAACTCAAGGATGGGAGGACAGCAGAAGCAGATGACGTCCTCCCTGATGGCTACGCTGTGAAAGAGGGCGGTGCAGTGTACTACATGTCCCATGCTATGGGTCGCATGACCGACATTTGGGGTGAGGATGCTGAGGAATTTCGCCCCGAACGATGGCTCAAAGATGGAGTTTTTAAACCTGAATCTCCGTTCAAGTTCATTTCTTTCCATGTTTGTATCATTTTTCCTTCTCCCATTTTCTTCATTGCTGACAATTTTTCACTCGTTCTGGTACTGATAATACTTTCCTTATGCCATGATCATTTGCAGGCTGGACCTCGAATGTGCTTAGGGAAGGAATTTGCTTACAGACAGATGAAGATAGTTTCAATGGCTCTTCTTAGGTTCTTCAGATTCAAACTAGAAGATGAAACAAGGAAAGTGACTTACCGTGTCATGTTAACACTTCACCTTGACAAGGGTCTCCCTCTACTTGCAGTGCCAAGGTCTTGATGAACGTGCTAATGACCATCTCTTGTTCTTCACTGTGACGTTTCGGAACTGTGATTCTCAATAAAAGGGTGAAGTGTTATGTTGTACTCCCTCCATTCCTTATTATAAGAGACATTTGATGCTTATGGTATGTTCTTATATATAAGAGACACTTAAAAGTTGTCTCTACTTTTTTGTGTTGATTTGCTATTTTACCCATATTTATTGTCTCTAACTCACACTCTCTCTCCTTCCCACTTCTTTTTTTTTTAATAATTTAATTGTTCTCTATCATGCTCTCTCCTTATTAATGAGGGTATTTTTGGAAAAAAATTATACTTTTTACACATTGATTGTTCTTAACTAATTTTAACTGTTTTTTTTATCAACGTGATTTGGTTATTCATCTCTTATAATAAAAGATGGAGGGAGTATCGTTTTATATTTTCTGTGTTTATGTACTATCCAGTCGATTTGGTTTCATGTAAGTCCGTCGTGGCATGACCACATTCTTGTGTTCTCAATGGTAAGATTAACAAAAAAAAAAAAAAGGCAAATGATCATGTATTTAATTACAAGTGACTTGTTATAAGAACCAACTATTTTTGGATCGGAGCTTTCATAAATAACGTTTCAATCATAGTTTACAAAATATAAAAAGAGTTCTGATTTGACAAAAGTAAAAATGCTTACAAGATCTTAAGAAGCAAACATGCTCACTTTCACATTCACATATTCACTTCCTCACAGTTTGAGACTAAGAGAGTGTTGGATAGAAACTAAATTATGGTTTCAAAAGTACTTTTACGGTTTACGAAATATTTACGAAATAAATATGTAAAAGAATTTATTTTATTTTACAGAAAAGTGTTTCTAAAACTATAATTTGAAGATTGTCAAACATCCCCTGAGTAGATGTAACTAAATATTCTTTTGAAATATGTCATAATTCAAAAACAAAAAACAACTAAGAAAATTTATTTGAATCGGTAAGAATATTAACACACAAGATCATAAATTCAAATCTTAATGTCAATGTCAATGCTTTAGTGGCAGACAATTCTCTAAGTACCTTTTCAACCTAGAGACCTTATGAGATGTATCACTATTTCCATCCAAATAAAGAAGGCAATTGCATATTTAGATGCTCAGCCGGAAAACGAAAATATGCCCGGGGAGAAGGAAGAAATAAGAGCAACGAAGAAGACGTAGATAAGAAGAAAAAAAATGAAGAACTGAGAAGGGGGGAAAGAAAAAAGAACCAGTCGGATATTCTCTGTTACAAGATCTATCCCAAGTTTCCTCATCAGCAACTTGAATAATTTTTTGATTTTTTCTCAATTGAACGCCAGAGTCCCTCTATGAACTTCTCCTTTCTACTCTGAAGCCAGATTCAAATCCATGGTTAGCACTGGGAAAACGGGCTGGCCCGGCCCTACAGGGCCAGCCCGTCACGGGCTCGGGCTTAAACGGGCCGGCCCGTTTAAGCCCGAGTTCTAAAAATGAAGCATTTTTCCAAGCCCGGCCCGTGAGATAACGGGCTCGGGCCGGCCCGCGGGCTTTTGGCCGGTTTAACTAAAATGTATTATTATTATTATTTTTGCCTATTTTATCGAAATAATAAAAATGAAACAATAAAATTACTAATAAAAGATATAAATATAAATATAAATAAGTCACAAACATAAACATCATTATGTCAAAACATCTATCACAATATAATAGAGTCTATTGAATGAACAAACTAAATAGAGGACAGACATAAACAACTAAATAAACACTAAGTTCAGTAAATAATTACAATATGGATGATCTTGTTTAATTATAAATAATTAACAAAAAAGTTTAACTAACAAACATAGTATACATAAAAAATAATTGTTTGTCCTACTAACAAAAAAGAAAAGAGTTCATTATCCCTAGTTCTAAATTTGTTTCTAACTATAAAAATGATATAGATCTTTATTTTAATTCAAAAGATTCTTTAACCAATTCTATTTCAAGTATAAAAAATATGAAAGAATGATAAATAAAGATTGTAAAATAACACATACAGTATTTGAATAGGTTTTGACAACTTATAAATAATAACACATTTTTGTTAATACTTAGAATTATGGTGATTTTTTTTGTGAATGCCATTTGTGTGAGCAGTGGGGGTAAGTAAAACTAAGAGTATATTATGTGTAAAATATTAGGGTTTTTCTTTTTAAGTTAAGAAAAAAATATAAAATTTTTTAAAAAAATATTGGCGGGCTTAAACGGGCCGGCCCGCGACCCTACAGGGCCGGCCCGTTTATTTTCGACCCTACAGGGCTGGCCCTTTTAAGCCCAACTTCCCTTTCAAGGCTCCAAAATACAAGCCCGGCCCGCGATTTAAACGGGCTTAAACGGGCTCGGCCCGACGGGCTCGACCCGTTTTCCCGGCTCTATCCATGGTACAGTTCGGCGTTTCAAATCCAAGTGTTTTATTCTACCGATAGAGAGAGAGAGAGGAGATTGTATCGTAACCGTTAATCATGTATAAAAGGTCATGATTTCATTTCTTTATAAAAGAGTCACAGGTCATTGTCTCACACTTTCCAACGAGTTCATTTCCAATTTCTTTACCCACACCCCTATTCGTTTCTACCTCTCACGTACCAACTCAAATTTTTTTTTTTTACCAACCAAGCGATTTTAAATTTAAAACCCATAAATGTTAGTGCTTAGTTACTTTTATTTTTTTAATGATAAATACTTATTCATATCTCTTTTATAATTATACTTTTATATTCTATATCTAAAGCTTTAAATTTTACTTCTATTATTTTAGAAGAATATTTAATTGATAATATATGTTTATTAATAATGTAATAATATATGGCGTATTGCATTTTTTTAATTTAAATAATTTTTTACAATTATATATGAATGTTTTGTATATTCTAATTAAATTATATTATTTTAATAATGACCGGTTTGATTCCGAACTGACTCTAGTTTAAACCACTACCTTAACCAGTTTAATGACCGGTCTGGTTTTTAACTTGTAATGGAGATTTTTTGGTTTTATCTAAAGTATTGAATAGTTGTTGTCTAATTTTATTCTTATTTAATTTTCTTGGAAAACAAAGAAATGAAAATGGTTTGTAAATGTAAAGAGAGGAAAAAAGTTAACAAGAATAAATTTGAAAAGTTTTATCAATTTAATGTATTCCTCAATATGTGAGAATGAGTTACAAGTGATTTACTCTCTCCCGTCCAAAATATAACACACTTTAATTAATACATCAATATTAAAAAAATTGTAATCAACTTATTAAATTAAAATTTTTTACAACTTTTTTCATTTTAGATGAGGTTGCAAATGAGAGAAAAATATACAAAGAGTTTTATTTAAGCAGTACTTGTATGGATAAAATTGAAAAATAAACATTAATTACTTTCTAAGTGACTTATATTTTGAATTGGAAAAGATTAGTTAACACAATAACATGATCATATTAGGGAATTAAATGTAGGTCTTAAATATTGGGAATCAAAATTTAATAAGCTCATGTGTGGTGCCAGCTGCATTATCAATGCAATTAATTAACTGTTTGTAAACAGAATACTAACTTGGTGCTTTCTTTTATTTAAAATAAAAGCTCAATTTTATCTATTTACGTTTATCAAGAAACTTATTTAAAGTCAATTTAAAATAATAAATATGTAAGGCATGTATTTTTTTTCAAACATACCCTTATTAATGAAAAGAATAAATAAAAGATGTAATAAATGAATTAAAGAGAAAATAAAATATATGGAAATAAAATTGAAAAAAATCTCATTTCATGTTTAGACAAAAGTGAATGTTATCTTATTAAAAAAAAAATCAAATCCCTCTAATAAGGTTTAACTTATATTTTGAATTAGAGGGAGTATGTTCTGGTCAAAGATATTCGCACATAACCATAGATTTTATAGCAGAAAATAATAAAACTAATACGTACTCCTTCCAGTTCTATACAGTCTACATAAGAAAAGAGTTTCAAAATAAGTACGCATTAGTTGTAATTATAAGTTTTAAATAATTGATTTGCCCATGACAAAGAATAGTCAAAATTAGTTAAAAACAATAAAAAGTTAGATCTATACTTTTTTAAAATATGTCCTTATAATAAATAAAAAAGAGGATGAAAGGAAATGGATGAGAAAATATAATAAGAGAATGACAAATGAAAAAGAACAAATGGTTAGACAGATTCAAAATAAAACTTGTAAAATGGACAACACTTTTTCCTAGTATTGGCCAACAAATGATATTGTGCCTGTTTGGGAGGGCTTAAATTGGGTGAGAAGCTGCTTATGTTGAGTAGAAACCTGATTGAAAATATTAATCCAGTTTGAAAGGACTTAAGCCTAACTGAGCTTGTCTGGAATAAGCTCACCCGACGTGCGTTCAAGTGGAAGCCTAAAGAAGAAGCTTATTTTGAAGAGCTTATTGGCTTTAGCGTTGTGATGCATCAGATATTCCCCCATTTATTTTTCTCTCACTTCTGCCATATTATTCCATCATAATTCACTTGTTCGTTTTTTTTCGACCAAAGCTCTCCCACGTCTCCTCCCTGCCGCCCAACGTGCTCCATCGCCTCCTCGCCAAAAGCTCCGTCGCTGGTTGCCGTGAGCTCCGTTGCGTCTCCGGCGGAAGGTCATGCATCCTCGCGGTTGCCGGAGCATGAGAGCTTATGTTACGGCCTTCTCTATTACCTTCTTCCTTTGAAGCCGGAGGAGGTAGTTGAAAACATTTCAACTGATCATCATGGAGATCCAAATCAAAAAGTGGAAGGCAGACGTTGTGAGCATAGAGCAGAGGAAGGGTGGACGAATGAGAACAAAAAGAAACAAGACAGGTCGCTAGACACAGCAGAATCAGAATACGTGAAGAATTTGTCGAATGGGTCTGCGCTTGAAGTCCTTCTATCGGCCAGAAATGGCGTTTGGAAGGTGAAGTTGGTGATTGACACGAAGCAATTGGAGGAGATTTTGTCGGAGCAGGTGAATACTGAAGCGTTAATTGAGAAGATGAGGATGGCTGCGTCTGCAACTTCGCCCAGTCCCACAAGAAGCAGACGAACCATGAGCCCTTGGAAATTAGGAGCCACCAACTCTCATCAACAATACGCCCATCATCAAGGAAAAGCTTTATATTTAAAATATTTTTTATGATTTTTTTTAAATTTTAAAATTAATTCACTTATTAAATTTTATTTCTTCATATTAAATTAATTTAAATATTTTATATTATGTAAATTCATTTTAATTGTGTTTCGCTTATATTTAAAATATTTTTTTGAGTTCTCTAAAGTTCTAAAATTTAATTAACTGATTAAATTTCACTTCTTCATATTAAATTAATTTTAATTCATTGTATTATATAAAATTATTTTTTAATTATGTTTTATTATTTATTAAAACCCATACCCATTTGGTAATTTTACAAACAATTTTATTTCTATTTAATCATAATCTAAACAACCGTTTACCAATCTCATTTATACAAACTACTTTTTTTAAACTCTAATCCAAACATAATTCACTTTACTCAATTTAACTTTTATCTAATCTTACTTTTCTAAAACTCAAATTGAAAATAAATTACTTTTTCTACCGCCAATCCAAACGGGCCCATTGTATTATTATTATCAATTGAATTTTAATTTACTTTTATAATGTGTGATACTTAATTTTTCAAAACTCTATGGGAATCACACTGGCTCACGTCCATTTAGAATAATATCAATAATTCCCATTAAAAAAAAAGAATAATATCAATAATATCAAATCAAAATATATAGTATATTTCTCTTGAAAATTAGATAAGGTAGTTAGTTGTATAAATTATGTTTCCCCCCCTAAAATGCTTCTCTTTGTAACCATGTTGCGCTGCAGTGTTATTTACATAGTCTTATGTCTAATTCTTAATGTAAAAATTAGTTAGAAATTAAATTTGATTATAAATATAAAATTTTAGCCTACTTTGTTTTTAAAATTTACAATGTTTTTTTTCCTAAAATATCTTATAAATTAAAAGAAATTTCTATCAAGGGATACTTTTAATACACAGATTAAAAATGATAGTTTAGGGAAATCAACAAGTATTTGTTATATTTCACAAACTTAACTAATTTTTTTAAATTAATTATTTAGTTTTTATTTATTTGATTGTGACTTTCTCTGTTTTTACCGCCGTTTCTTATTGGATTCTTTGCATCTTTCGCTCTAAAATAATTTTACCAGAGAAAAGAAAAGTACATTCTTTCTTTTTTAGGCCAAAAAAACTTATTGCTTTATTCGGAGAAAAAGATCGACTAGCCATTATTTGATTGAAATAAACTAATCAGTATATTTTGTCCAAATAAAAAACTAATCAGTAAATTAAAATGCAATCTCTTGCCGTTTTATATTTAGATGGGTATCAATCTTTTCTCATGCTGCTGTTTTTTTTTATTATTAAATACAATTGTTGCTTTCAAATTAAAGTTTTGAATAATGAATTTGTATCCACTTGTCTATCTACACACAAGGGGATATTTAAAATTAAAAATACATCTAAATGTTTGATTCTTTGAATTATTATACATTAAGAATCTTAAATTTATTAGTTCATGATTATTTGATGCATTGGCCACTAATGATACATTACTCCTTTCTTATTACTTGAGCCAGCTTTATAGTAGCTTAAAGTTCTGAATTGTAGGTGGCTCTAATATTTAAAATTTTAATTAACGCGCAAACGAGGAAAAAAAAATCTAGCCCTCAAACATCAATTTATAATGAAAATGTAAATCAGCGTGAAAATGACAAAATTAAATAATTAATTGGATAATTTGGTGAAGGCACCATTTTAAAACTAATGGAACAGCTCAACACATAATTGATTTTCCAATTTTTTGAAAAGAAAACTGAATTGCTCAAATTTAGATAAAATATTATAAATTTTAGAGACATATATGAAGATAGACTAACCAAGTTTAATTTTTATAATTAAATAAGCTGATCAAATCAAAATACTACTAATTAGGAAATGAGAGTCTGTGGTGTTGCCTCTCACTGGACTAGAGAGTCAAGCGTCTCCAAGTTTCCACAGCTTCTTCTGCCAACACAAACGATATTCGTTTGCTGTTTGGCGATAGCAGTAACAGTTCTCTCCTTTTTCAGCAAAACAGATGAACTACGGGAAATAACAGAGGAGTTGAGAGGAGGAATAAATTTGTGTTCTTGTTGGTTTTCGAAGCCAACCCATTTGGAAACCCTGATATTTTTTGGGGTTTAAAGATGAAGCTTCGGAGGTCATTGCTGAGGTTTTTTCTAGGGTTTCCGCTACTGTGTCCTTCGCCCCCTCGTCAATGGGGAGATTCGTGGTAGAGAAGAACAGCTTGAGGGTGACCTCGCCGGACAAAATCAAAGGTACATATGACAGTGCGATCGGGAACTTTGGGATTCCTCAGTATGGAGGTAGCATGGCTGGGACTGTTGTGTACCCTAAGGATAATCAGAAGGCTTGTAAAGAGTTGGATGACTTTGGCCTCTCCTTCAAATCAAGGCCTGGAGCTCTTTCCACAATCCTTTTTCTCGATCGTGGAAGTAAGAACTTGATGAATTTGCATGTCTTGTTGGGGATTGAGATTAAACTAATCCTTTTGTTTTTTCGGTTTAGTTGATAGTCTTTATGAGTTTTGCAGTTTGGTTCGCTTTACTGCAGATGCTCTCTTCTAGCTCAATCGTTTATTCTGCTTGTTAATATGCAAAAATTGTTTTCTTTGTCAGTGGTTGTTCTCTCGGTTTGCTTTGGTTCATGGATAATGTACCTTTTCGTGCCATTTTGCATTTAAAATTTTGGCCTGTTCTTTTTCCGTGCTCGGGTAATTTGTCTTTTGTTCTAATTTTGGTGCGAAAAGATTTTGTTCATTAACGATTTTACTTTAATCTAGTTGCTTTAACCGTTGGATGCTGTTTTTTTTTAATTAATTGAATTTGGGTGGTTTGATGCTTAAATGCATGCCTTTAAATTCTAAATGATAATTGAACGTCTAGAAATTCGGATATGTTTAAACTTAGCACAAACCTTTAGCACACATGAAAAGCATGTGGTAGTCATCCCAACGTCCAGCTCCGAGATTTTTGGGATCTTATTTTATCAGTTTGGTTTATTTTACTCAGTCAAATAAAGTAGTTCCTATTGTTTTGTTGATTTAATTTATTTAGAATAAAGAGGGAGTGCTTGCAACTTGCAAGATCTCTGGAGAGATTCTAGGAATAAGTTTATGGCCCTGAGTTATAAAAGGCAGCTGCTGTAACCACGTTGGATGGGTGTGATGGTTCGGCGTCTCGTCCCTTAAGCAACTCTTGTGAATGAAAAGCACCCTGTGCCAGTCCCCTACGGCTTTGTGCGCCGACCGTAGGAACGAGGGATTAGTCTCATGCCTACCAGTTGTGGGGATACCCTAGAGGAATATATGTCCTAAACTCTTTTGGCTCCTAGGATATATGTTCATTTTTAGGGGTCGAGTTACAAATTCAAACTCACTCAATTTAAGATATGATGGATTGAGTCATAAAAAATAAATAAATAAAATAAAAATGGATTCGAATTCATCAAGCATATTACTAGATCTTTTGAGAATTGACATTATATCATATAAAATACTACAAATAATAAATGTTATACTATTTAAAAAAATAATAATACAACTGATGCTCTATAAAGATTCCATATTAATTTGGTTGATAGGCAGAATGCTATGTATTGCAAAAATACGATGTGATTAAAATTAATTTTATTTTTATTATAAAAACTAATTTCATTTTAGTTTTAGTTTTTTATTTTAATTTTGAAGTGGGAGGGAATGTAGGAGGTTTGATTAGGGTGGTTTAGTATTTTAAATTTCTTATTTTGATATTTGGTCCTTTATATAATTACAGTTTTTATTGTCTTTCATAATAAATATCATTTTTTTAGGTCTTTCATTCTAATTTTCCCTAAGAATAAAACAGAGCATTCCCGATAAGTTCATTGTTGTCTTCGCTTTTATTATTCTTCTCGTTTTGTTTTAGTTTTCTATTTTTAGATGGTAATAATTTGTTCTTTTTGTTGTAGTTATTTTTTCCCCCATTGAAGACTTGAGTAGCAAGTTATACAGTTATAGGTCTTAAAAGTGTTCTTTTGGGGGTGTATTTATAGTCATTTTATCTGTTCCTTTCAGATTGCTTCTTTGCTTTGAAGGTCTGGAATGCTCAAAAGGCAGGAGCTTCTGCAGTCTTCTTGTGGCGGATGATGTTGAGAAACCCTTAATAACAATGGACACACCTGAAGAGGATGTATCATCTGCAAAATACATAGAGAATATTACAATACCCTCTGCTCTCATTGAGAAAAGTTTCGGTGAAAGATTGAAGAAAGCCATAAGTAGTGGAGAGATGGTCAATGTAAATCTTCATTGGAGAGAGGCTGTACCCCATCCGGATGATCGTGTGGAATATGAGCTGTGGACCAACAGCAATGATGAGTGTGGGGTCAAATGTGATATGTTGATGGAATTTGTAAAGGATTTCAAGGGTGGTTACACTCAGTTTACTCCGCATTATATAACTCGATACTGTCCCCAGGCATTCACTTTAAGCAAGCAGTGCAAGTCCCAGTGCATAAATCATGGAAGATATTGCACCCCTGATCCAGAGCAGGACTTCAGCACGGGTTATGATGGGAAAGATGTGGTTATTGAGAATTTAAGGCAGTTATGTGCCTTCAAAGTGGCAAATGAATCTAAAAATTCTTGGGTTTGGTGGGACCATGTGACTGATTTTCAAATAAGATGCCCCATGAAGGAAAAGAAATACAATAAGGAATGTGCAGATGCTGTTATTAAGTCACTTGGTAAGTAATTTGTCACATCTTATTATGCTTTCTTGGGTGCTGCTGTGCTGAATGTTGACAATGACATCTCATGTCTTTATTTTAGTTTTGCAGGTCTTGATAATAACAAGATTGAAAAGTGCATAGGAGATACAGACGCTGATTCTGAAAATCCTGTTCTGAAAGAAGAGCAAGATGCTCAAGTACTCTCCTTCACCATTGTTATTATTTTAAATTTAAATTATGCTATTATTTCTCTGGTTATATCAATTTATCTATCCAGGACACTTACAAAACACTACTAAATTCAGGTTGGGAAGGGTTCGCGAGGTGATGTTACCATATTGCCTACACTTGTTGTCAATAATCGACAGTATCGATTTGCCTTGTATAATAGATATATGGAATTTTCCAATCCTAAGACTTTTTCTTTCTGGAAAGTTAGAGAAAGTTCAGGTGAGTTGTTTTAGAGGTTCACCGAAATTAGTCCGTGCCTTATTTATAAATATTCCGCTAATATAAGTTTTAAATCAGCAGTAAAATCTAAACTTACAATCTTATGAGTTGTAAACCAACTCTTTACCAATTATGCCAATTTTTATCAGGACAAAAATACTTATATTGAAACTCACAGCCGCGCGTGCATGGTCTTTTGTCCTGTCAATAAGGTTCTAGTGCACAGAAACCACAATTACGTCGAGGACCTGTTTGTCTCCATGTGATGTACTCCTCCGATCCTTAATATTAGATTTAATCATCGAGTTGATTTTGTTCTTAAATATAAGACTATTTCTCATATTTATTAATTTTTTTAAATTATCTCATAGATACTCTCTCAGTCATAATCAAGTAGAAGAGGAAAAAAGATATTAAAGAAGATGATTATGGTGTTTTAGAAAAAAATCTGTCATTTTTTATAATTAACTAACTTATCTAACATTCTTAATATAATTAAATTAGTTAAATAGATCTTATATCAAGGACCGGATGAGTATCCAACAATAACACATTATTGAATGATCTATGTCACATCCCGTCAAATTTAGCATTGATAGAAGGATGAAAAATTTGATTGAGGGCCAGTAGAGAAAGAAGATTGGCTAAGAAAACTAAACATGGTGTGAAACTCAAAAAGGGTTAGGACTGGTATTTTCAAATTTATTGGTCTAGAAGGACAAAATAGAAAAAATTGAGAAAAATTCTAGAAAATTCATAAAAAGTAAGAAAAGTATAAGCTAGAGGTTTGGGAAATTCAGTTGAGCTCCAAAAGGTGAAATTATTGTGAAAATAAATTGTCACGGAATTTCCCATAAACAGAGATTTTTCGAGAAAATGTTAGAAAATCAGAGGAAAATAATTATTTCAATTAGTTAGAAGTTTCAATAAATCTGAGAAAAATATGGAAAAACCATCTAAATACTTGTTTGAATTTATAAAATTAGTTTTAGGCTTTGGAAGCTCAGAATTAATTTTAAAGAATTTATTTTCCCGCAGTGACACCGATAGAGGCTTAATGGGAAAAAATTCAAAATAAAAATCTAGATGTGGCAAAAAATTCTGAAAATTTTCAAATCATGTTCTCATATTAAAAGGTGAATTTTCATAGAGAGAAATGAATTTTTAGAGGTTTGGAAAAGTTATGGAATTTTACTGATAAATAATAACCGATAAAGTTTCAAATTGGTTCGAGGTAGTGATTTAGTTTGTGGGCCAGCTTTTTGGACAAGCTCAAACCATTGTGAGGCCCACATTGAGCCTAATAAGGGATCAATTTCGTGCAGCTTCCAGGTCCCTCTATTTTTACTAAATAAAATGTGAAATTCATGGATAAGTGCTTGGAAAAATATGGAAATTGGCCACTTGTTCAAATCTGACTTCTTCTAGCATTTGATGACTGCCACATAACTCCCATGAGGTGGCAAATTTCGTCCAAATAGAGAGAGGGAAGGCAGATCAAATTTTTCTATATATATCCCTTAAGAAAATGCAAAAAACTGTTGGAAAATTAGAAAAAAAAAAGGAAAAACTCTGCCATTGTAGTTCCAGCTCCATTTGGCTGAAAATATTAAGTGTTTTAGGCAAGAAATCATTCAATTTACATCAAGAAAACATTAAGGTATGCTTGAGCTCCCTTATCTCTAAGTTTTACACTAAGTTAGTAAGGGTTTTGGATTGAAAAATTAAGTGTAAACGCTGTCAAATTTTCACTGGACCATGCGATGGTTAGGGAAGGATAGAGACGTTAAATACCAAGTGGAATAAGCAATATTAAGTGGTGTATGGATTGGTTTTTGGAAAAAAATCTACCTAGGGTTTTAG